>NC_057406.1:8780964-9026464 GCF_019320065.1 Cervus canadensis | reverse complement strand
TCAATGTCCTCACTGTGAAAACAGGAGTGACGCCAGGAACCTCGACACACCACTCAGAGGACTGTCATGATCACCCAGGGAGACAGCATCTAAGATGCCTGGCAGGGAACATTCTAACTCTCTGACCTGGAAAGAGTCTCTGAATCTCTGGGCCCCCATTTTCCCCATCTGTGAAATGGGAATAGTGGTTGCAAGGATTAAATAAAGTAGCTTTGAAAGGGTCTAACATAAGGTGTAGCACTCTATAGGTACTGAACAAATACGCCTCCTTGGGCACTTTTCTGGCAATCCAGAGGTTAGGACTGCATGCCTCCCACTGCAGGGGACAGGGGTCTATCCCTGGTCGGGGAACTGAGATCTCTCATGCTGCACGGCAATGCCCAAACAAACAAACAAAAACCAAATAAGCACCAACTCCTTCTCCTTTGAGCCAAAATATGATTTGAAGACCCCTAGTACATAGGATCAGGGTCAAGAGCTGCCCGGGTTGAAATCCCACCCTATCAGTTATACACTGTGTACCCTTGGGCAAGTTGCTCACTCTCTCTGAGCCTCAGTTTCTTATTTATAAATTGGGGTAATAATAGGAGCTGCCTCAAAGGCTGATCCTGAATATTGTTCAGTTCAGTTCAGTTGCTCAGTCGTGTCTGACTCTTTGTCACCCCAGGGACTGCAGCACACCAGGTTTCCCTGTTCATCACCACCTCCTGGAGCTTGCTCAAACTCATGTCCATCGAGTCGGTGATGCCATCCAACCATCTCATCCTCTGTCGTCCCCTTCTCCTCCTGCCTTCAATCTTTCTCAGCATCAGGGTCTTTTCCAATGGGTCAGTTCTTCTCATCAGGTGACCAAAGTATTGGAGCTTCAGCTTCAGCGTCAGTCCTTCCAATGAATATTCAAGACCAATTTCCTTTAGGATTGACTGGCTTGATCTCCTTGCAGTTCAAGGGACTCTCAAGAGTCTTCTCCAGCACCACAGTTCAAAAGCATCAATTCTTTAGTGCTCAGCCTTCTTTGTGGTCCAACTCTCACATCCATACATGACTACTGGAAAAACCATAGCTTTGATTAGATGGACCTTTGCCTGTAAAGTAATGTCTCTGCTTTTTAATTTGCTGTCTAGGTTGGTCATCGCTTTTCTTCCAAGGAACAAGCATCTTTAAATTTCATGGCTGCAGTCACCATCTGCAGTGATTTTGGAATCCAAGAAAATAAAGTCTGTTACCGTTTCCATTGTTTCCCCATCTATTTACCATGAAGTGATGGGACCGGATGCCGTGATCTTCATTTGTGGAATGTTGAGTTTTAATCCAACTTTTTCACTCTCCTCTTTCACTTTCATCAAGAGGCTCTTTAGTTCCTCTTTGCTTTCTGCTATAAGGGTGGTGTCATCTGCATGTCTGATATTTCTCCCTGCAATCTTGACTCCAGTTTGTGCTTCACCCATTCTGGCATTTTGCATGATATACTCTGCATATAAGTTAAATAAGCAAGGTGACAATATACAGCCTTGATGTTCTCCTTTCCCAATTTCCTTCTTGACCTGCATACAGATTTCTCAGGAGACAAGTAAGGTGGTCTGATATTCCCATCTCTTTAAGAATTTTCCACAGTTTATTGTGATTCACACTGTCAAAGTCTTTAGTGTAGTCAATGAAGCAGAAGTAGATGTTTTTCTAGAATCCTCTTGCTTTTCCTTTGATCCAATGGATGTTGGCAATTTGATCTCTGGTTCCTCTGCCTTTTCTAAATCCAGCTTGAACATCTGGAATTTCTCAGTTCATGTACTTTTGAAGCCTAACTTGGAGAATTTTGAACATTACTTTGCTAGCGTGTGAGATGAGTGCACTTGTGGGGTAATTTGAACATTTCTTTGGCGTTGCATTTCTTTGGGATTGGAATGAAAACTGACCTCTTCCAGGCCTGCAGCCACTGCTGAGTTTCCCAAATTTGCTGGCATATTGAGTGCAGCACTTTCACAGTGTCATCTTTTAGGATTTGAAATAGCCCAGCTGGAATTCCATCACCTCCTTTAGCTTTGTTCATAGTGATGCTTCCTAAGGCCCACTTGACTTCACACTCCAGGATGTCTAGCTCTAGGCGAGTGATCACACCATCGTGGTTATCTGGGTCATGAAGATGTTTTATGTACAGTTCTTCTGTATTTTCTTGCCACCTCTTCTTAATATCTTCTGCTTCTTTTAGGTCCATACCATTTCTGTCCTTTATTGTGCCCATCTTTGCATGATATGTTCCCTTGGTATCTCTAATTTTCTTGAAGAGATCTCTAGTCTTTCCCATTTCTATTGTTGACCTCTATTTCTTTGCACTGATCACTTAGGAAGGCTTTCTTATCTCTCCTTTGGAACTCTGCATTCAGATGGATGTATCTTTCCTTTTCTCCTTTGCCTGAGTATTGAGTTTACATATATGAAGTATATAGGACAGTGCCTATGTACTATAATAGGTATAAATTATTCATAATTACTACCACCTGCTAACCCAGGCACCACTCTCTGGAGGCCTTCAAAGTCAACGTGAGCACTGGTTATCAAAGGCAAGGAGCTGGTGAAGTTGAGCCCTAGCAGCACTGTGGGTCCAGGGGGCTGATGGGTGCCAAGGGCAGTCATTCAACATTTAATAGTTCTGATGTCCATAGGGGCTTCCCTGGTAGCTCAGGGGTAAAGAATCTGCATGCCATGCCAGAGATGTGAGTTCAATCCCTGAGTCGGGAAGATCCCTGGAGAAGGAAACGGCAACCCACTCCAGTATTCTTTCCTGGGAAATCCCATGGATAAGGATCCTGGCAGACAACAGTTCATGGGGTCACAGAAGGGTCAGACACAATTTAGCCACTGAAGAACAATGTGTTAATAGGCCTGGAAGTGTCCTGGATGCCCCCTCCCTAATTCCTGGGCTCTTAGATGTTGCTTTCTTGCCTCCTACAGAGTTGCAGGCAGCCCCCTCTCCTCTCCTGGCAGGGGTCCAGCTCCGGCTTCAGATCCTTTGCTAGAAGGACAGGGAGAGCTCTTGGGGTTCCTGGGAGCAGCCAGGAGTCTGGATCCCAGGAGGCATAGGATGCTGGAGGGGCCAGCAGGCCCTGAGTGCCAGCCTAGCAGCAGAATGTCGTAAGGAGGGCGGGGGACCCACAGAAGCTTCAGACAAGCCGCTGCGTGCTGAGAGCCAATGGGAGAAGGGTGAGGTTGCTGGAAGCCAAGGCCAGGCACCTGGGGGGCAGGGACAGGGCTGCGGGTGATGGGGGGTGAGGACTGAAGGATGAGGATTGGGGAAGAGCACCTCCACCCCCAAGCCCGTCTCCAGGTGAGCTCCACGAAGTCGCTGGCTCTGCCTTTTAAGGCGATGGTGGCTTCTGCCATCTCCGTGTTCTCACTTGCTCAGAAATTCCCAGCAAGTATTTTCTTTATTCTTTTTTTCAGGAGGAATGGAATGAGGCTCCTTGTTTTGTCACCGCAGGATTCCAGAGAGGCCTGTATGGGGGTTCTGGTGACAGGAAACACAGACCTCCAGGCACTCGGAGACCGCTCTCCGTGACACGCACAGACACGGATCTCAGGAGGCCCGGACCGCTGTCCCACCCAGTGCGGGCCCACGGAAACGCCTGGGGACCCCCATGTGGGACACCCAGAAGAACCCAAGCACTGATGAGTCCCAGAAATGCAGGGAACGTTTATTGAGCACCTACTATATGCCCACTCACTCAGACTTTCCCCTGGAGAGTTGCTTCCTTTGGGGCTTGATCTGAGTTCTTATTCTCAGATCTTGTTCCCACCTCAGGGCCTTTGTGCCCACTGGTCTCTTTGAGCGGGGCATGTTCACCCCTTAGAGCTCCACCAGGTTGGATCCGATACACCCTCAGGTTTCAGAAAGGCCTCCCCTGTCCCATCTCTCTCAGTCCGTTTTATTTCTTCACAGCATTTAGCACTTCTTCTTTTTTCTAAATTAATTTATTTAATTGGAGGCTAATTACTTTATAACATTGTAGTGGTTTTTGCCATACACTGACATGAATCAGCCATGTGTGTACATGTGTCCCCCATCGTGAACCCCCCTCCTTCCTCTTCTTTTAAAAGTGCATTTAGGGGAGTCCCCTGTAGCAGGCCAATGGTTAGGATTCCATGCTTTCACTGCCGAGAGCTGTGTTCAATCCCTAGTCAGAGAACTAAGATCCAATAAGCTACACAGCACAGCCAAAAAGCATATACTATGAAAGTAGGGTTTTCAATCAATGTCTATAATATAGAGCCCTTTCACTATGCAGTGTGTGTGTGTGTGTGTGTGTGTGCACGTGCACATGTGTTTATAGCGCTTCAGTCATGTCTGACTCTTTGCGACCCTATGGACTCCTCCATCCATGGGATTCTCCAGGCAAGAATACTGGAGCGGGTTGCCATGCCCTCCTCCAGGGGAATCTTCCCGACCCAGGGATCGAACCTGTATCTCTCTAAGTCTCTAGCATTGGCAGACAGGTTCTTTACCACTAGTGCCACTTGGGAAGGCCCTCACAATCCAATAATCAACTCAAAAAGTTTTACAACCCAATAATAAATATGAGTTTCCAATCTGAATGAAGAGTAAAATATACCAGTCAAGGCCCTGACTGTACAAAAGGATAATATTCAAAGGAAGCTCACAATTTAGAGGGGCTTCCCAGGTGGGGCCAGTGGTAAAGAACCCACCTGCCAATACAGGAGAAACAAGAGACAGAGATTTGATCCCTGGGTTGGAGAGAACTCCTGGAGGAGGAAATGGCAATCCACTCCAGTATTCTTGCCTGGAGAATCCCATGGACTGCAGCTACATAGCACGCACAGTTCAGAATCATCCTACTGTTTTTAGATCCACAGCAATTCTTTTTGTAGTAATTGGATTTAACAGTATCATAATTCTAATGAACAAGTTAAATCGTGCGTATGCTCAGTTCTGTCTGCCTCTTTGTGACCCCATGAACTGTAGCCCATCAGGCTCCTCTGTCCATGGGATTTTCCAAGCAAGAATACTGGAGTGGGTTGCCATTTCTTCCTCCAGGGGATCCTCCCAACCCAGGGATTGAACCCATGTCTCCTGTATTGGGAGGCAGGTTCTTTACCACTGAGCTACCTGGGAAGTCCCAAGTTATATCAAGGATCTCTAAATTCTGAAATCAACTAACAAATGCATTAATCAACTATGAATAGGGATTACCCCATACTTATCACCAGTGACTCAGATGTCTCTTTCGAATCATTTGACTATTTTATTTTCAAAGTTCTGAAAAGGCCAACAGACCGTACAAAATTTCTTTAGGCTCTTGCTTAATACTAACAGCTTCCACAAACTGCTGGCCTTGATTCAGGGCCAAAGCATCCATTGCTTCTATTATATAAATATAAATTATTTAAATTATTATAAATTATATAAATCATTATATAAATAATAAAACTTAGCAGATCAATGCTTTTTTTTTTTTTTTACCTTTTTAGGCTGCAAGACACGTAGGATCTTATTTCCCTGACCAGGGACAGAATCTGTACCCCGTGCAGTGGAAGCTCAGAGTCTTAGCCACTGGACCACCAGGGAAGTCCCTCGTCACTTCTAAGACTGTCCTGTTTGCCAGTGTTTACTGTCTGCCCTCCACAACTAGATGATAAGCTCAAGAGCTGGGCCTCTGAGTTCAGCACGGCTTCCCCAGCACCTGTGTGCCTGGCAGGCACTCAGGGTTTCTTAAGACCGAAGCTGATCCCACACACGTGGGTGGGCTTTCTGCTGCCCCTGAGAAGCCCAAATTCTCATTCTGACCACAGCTCCAGCCATTCTGTGAGCCCACTGAAACCATCTTCTGCACTAGGTCCCACAGCCACCACTGCCAAAGTGTCAGTCTCCAACCAGCTGAGGTTGAGGTTCAGATCTGTGATCCGGGAGGTGCCCAAGATCACTCCCTGGCCAAGGGCAGGGCAGAAACAAAGAGGATGGGGATGTGGGGAAATGGGGATGGCTGGCAGACAGGGGCTCAGTCAAGCAAGCCTGCCCTTGAAAAGTCTCTCTGTGCACACATGTGGGGCCGGGAGGGTGTGGTCTGTCTCTGCTGTTGGGAGCATGCGTGCAGGCCGGCAGCCTGTTCTCTGGACCCCACATCCCCAGGCATCCTGTACAACTGGACAGATTCCTAAAAGGGAGTAAGGCCCAGCCAGGACATCTCAAACCATCAAAGCCCTTCCTACCTGGGCTGGATGGGCAGCTAGGGTCCGGGGAGGCCCATGGGTTCAGAGGCCAAGGGCAACTGGGGTGGGTGAGGGGACGAGGTGGGGCCTCAACCATCTCAGCACCTTCCCCAGAATGCGATTGGAGAGAAGCTTCTGGTGACAAGGCCAGGAACCCAGCTCCCACGCTTGGTTCTGCCACAGCTACCTGGTGGCCTTGGGGCAGGTCCTGGGCCCCTCTGGTTGTGGGCTTGACTCCCGGGACTATGGGGCATCTGAAGAGGCCCTGATTGGGGAGAGAACTGAGCCCCCTGCGAAGTTGAGTCCTCTTGCAAGGCTGTCCCAACTGGGTGCTGCCCACTCTCGCCCCCTGGTGGCGCCAGCCTTGAGTGCAGCTCCCGCCAGTCAGGGCCCGGGTCCTGGGAAGACGGGTGCTGCAAGGATAGCAAAGTGGCAGAGGTTGGCTTTGAGGCCCATTGCTCCACTCAGCCCAGAAGGGACTCCAGGAAAGCTGGGCTAACATAGATGCTGGGGAGGGGTCCCAGACTGAAGGGTTCTTGCTCAGCCTCCTCTACCACAGAACCCACCCATGTGGAGGGGGCAGGGGTGGGGGTGGGGGGCATGTCCATTAGGAACCAGAGGCTCAACTCAGGCCACGTCCAGTAATCTTGACACAGAACCCACAGGGCCTTGGGTTAGATTCCTGGGTCAGGGAGATCCCATGAAGGAAATGGCAACCCACTCCTGGATTCTTGCCTGGGAAATGCCACAGGGGAGCCTGGCATGCTACATACAGTCCATTGGGTCAGCCGACACAATTGAGCACACATGCTGGCTGGGTCAATCTTCCCATTACTAATCCTTTTGAATAGAAAACTAAGGCTCAGAAGATACCAGAACCCAGGTGATTAATAATTGGTGGGCAACTAGCTGGCTGCAAAGATGCTGGGCAGGGATGTCAGAAGTGCTGGGGCTGTGATCTCTGCCCTGCTTAGGTGGGGCCAAGGCAAAACATGCCACATAGGCAGATGACATGGGCAGCTGGGATTGGAAAGATGCTGAGATTCACTCCACCAGTCAAGGGTGGGCAAGACCCCAGAAACCCCAGTGCAGGGGTCCAGGAACCAAGCTGCTCACCAGTCTGCTTGCTGTTCAGTCACTGTGTCTGACTCTGCAACCCGACGTACTGCAGCACGCCAGGCTTCCCTCTCCATCTCTCAGGAGTTTGCTGACTGGCCTACAAGATGCCAGCTGCTCAACATGGTCAGCACAACACAGCGGCCAGAGAGAGACCAGAATGCAAACAGGGTTTCAGTAACATGACCAGCCAGGTGAGCCAGGTCAAGGCACTCAACCCCCACCAACCTATATTCTCATTCTAATAAAGTCAATTTTAATCACCAGGGCCTTCCACAAAGCAAACTCATGTTCTAAGCCGCAAGGGACATGCAGGTCCTTCTGCTTGACATCCATCCACGCCCACAGCCAGAACTTGGCTGATGGCTACTAAAGAACCTCAACAAGCCCTAACCGGATCCCCTCCAGTGATCAGTGACTAAACCATGTAGCTGGACACTCAGAACCAGGGTCTGCCCTGCCAGTGAGTGACAAGGACTTCAGGTCCTCGCTGCCTCGTGTACTGCCACACAAGCGACCCAGACGCCTTGCCCAATGATGAACATTTCACACTCCTTAGGCTGACTGGCTCTCAGCTTGCTTCATCTTCACCAGGCATGGGGCCACCGTGGTAGGGCAAAGAGCTGGGGGACCAAGGGAGCATGAAGGCCCAAGGGAAGCAGCCAGAACTGAGAAAGCAAAGAAAGTCAGAGGCAGATGTCACTGGAAAATAATTTTATTGAGATTCTACCAGCTGTACAATCTGTTCTATTAGGCCCCTTCTTCCTTGGCAATTCGGTCCTTTTTAAGTGGTCCCTGAGGAGAGAAAAGCAGCAAGGTGAGAGGTAGAAGGCACAACTCCCCCAACCCCAGCGGGTCAGACTCTGGACTGGTCTCCCCTGCCCTGGCACAAAATAACAAAGCAGCACCATCTGTATCAGCACCACATGGGCAGGCCGACAGGTGACAGCAGCTGGAAGCCACCGCCACCCCAGCCTGGGGGCAGCAAGCTAAGTAAGTACTTACCATAAAGGCTTTCTTCTCCTCCACAGTCTGGAAGCGACCGTGACCAAATTTGGAAGTGGTGTCAATAAATTTGAGGTCAATCTTCTCCAGGGCCCGGCGTTTGGTCTGCACCAGCAAGGACTGTGGGCCAAGAGGAGAAGGTTAAGAGTGCCAAGCCTTTCCCTGCACCACCTTAGCTCACAGCCCTTCATCTTAGAGGGAAGAGGCGAGGATATAGGTGAGGATATATGCAAGCAACAAACGCTGGGCCAGGCCAGACAGGGGGTTTCCTCCTCCCAAGACGTCAGGCAGCAATTCCTCCCTGCTTTTCTTCCCAACCAACTCCCCTATCAGAGCTCGGCATTCCCCTCCCAGCCTCACCTTGCGCAGAGTGAGCACTCGCTTCTTGGTTCCCACCACACAGCCTTTGAGCATGACGAAGTCATTGGTCACCTCACCGTAGTGGACAAAGCCGCCCTGGGAAGCAGCAAGGTCATCAGGTCAGCACAGATCAAGCATGAGGCTGTAGCCAGCTCTGACCACACACACCCTGACTCCCAGGTCCTGGTGGGCCCAGGACAGCCACCTGACCAGAGCTGTTCTCAGAAGGAAGGCAGCGAGGAATACTTCCGCAGTCTGACTCGGGCGCTGTGCCCAGCGCTCATTCCAGGGTCTCATCACTGAACAGCTGGCCCTACCCCACAACCGAACAGTCCCCACCGCGGCTGGATGCTGCCCAGGGGACCAGAGAACTGTGGGTAAAAACTGATCCTGACCCCGCAGGGGAGGCCTGGGACTCGGGGAAATCCCCCAGCAGACCAGACAGGATTTGCAAGGACAGCTCCCATTACTCACCAGAGGGTTGATGCTCTTGTCAGACAGATCGTAATCAGTAGAGGCATTGTTCTTGATCAGTTTGCCGTCCTTGATGAGGTAGCCCTGACCAATCTTGTAGATCTGAAGGAAAAAATGAGCATAAATATTTGATTAACAAGAAAACAAGGCAGGGACTCAAGTTGACTAGAGGCAAGGACTGCCATTAGGGACAAAAGATCTCCCAACTTGGAGGGGGGGGTAGCCTGCAAAGGACTCTGGGAAAGCAGTTATGACCTTGACCATCATGATGGGGCGTTCCCAGGCTCGGAGCACAGAAAAGCTGCCTGGGCCTGAACAATACCATCCAGGGATATAAGGGATGGGGCCTCTCCAACACCATGGGACAGAAGAGGATAAACGAGGCTCCTATCCTCATCATTTTCAAAGATGGCGCTTTACAAACCACAACATTGATGAGTCGCAACTGTGCCACCAGGCGTGAGCAACCAAGTCTATGTGATGCTCCACCAAGTGGACTGATGGTGACAAGGACTAGAACCCCACACAATTCCCAACGATGGAGCCACTCTGCTCCCCTAGGGCTGAAGTCTCCACAGGAGCCCCACGTGCACCTCACCTTCTTGTTGATCTCAGTGCGGTGATGGTAGCCTTTTTGCCCAGCCCGAGCCACAGAGAAGGCCACCCGGGCGGGATGCCAAGCCCCAATACAGGCAACCTTGCGCAGCCCTCGGTGGGTCTTACGGGGTAGCTTCTTGGTGTGCCAACGGCTGGTGACCCCTAGAAGAGACACAGGCTGTTAACATGATGCCTGGCACCATGCCACTAGCCCTTTCGTGCTACAAATGCCCAACTTTAGTTCGTGGGACTTTGTCCAAAGAAATACAACACCTGACTACCATATCCTCTCCCTTATTATACCTCCATCCATCCAAGGTGATTATCAGCTTAGACATAACAACAAGATCAGGCCTTACACAATCATCCCTGTACAGGAGTATCATGTGGACCCAAGAGCATTCACGAAGCCCCCAGCCCAGTGGTCATCCCCAATCCCACATACTGACCCAACAACTTGACCAGAGCTATTCTCATAAGGAAGGCAGCGAGGAATACTTCCGCAGTCTGACTTGGGCGCTGTGCTCAGCGCTTATTCCAGGGCCTCATCACTGAACAGCGGGCCCGACATCAACTCTCCCATGGTAACCACAACAACTTGGGCCACTGCAAAGCTCACCTTTGTAGCCTTTGCCCTTGGTCACCCCAATGACATCAATCATCTCATCCTGGCCAAATACTTGGTTGACAGGGACCTGCTGCTCAAGCCTCTCGCGGGCCCAGTCCAGTTTCTCAGCCACAGTGCCTCCGTTCACCTGGATCTCCATGAGGTGGGCCTTCTTCTGGCGCAGAGGAAGCAGGCGCATCTAGAAAGGCACAGGTAATTCAGTGTGAAAGGACTCCAAGCTGGGCAGAACACCAAGAACCTTCCACCAACCAGCTCCCTGTTCTTTATCGGGCCTTTTGGCCAGCGCCTTTGGGGTCCCTGCTCTGGTTTACCCTAGCCATCTAGCATGCTGTTAGCTATCAATAAAGCCACTTTTTAAAAGAGCAGTATAGAGCTGCAAATACAAGCTGTGAGGAACAAAATCTAAACAAAGCTTTTTAAAAGCTGGCCAGCGCTATCCTACTGAGCTACCTTCAGTGGACACACCACAAATCTGTGGTAATGTGGTCACCACTAACCACACAAGACTACTCTTCACTTAGAAATGACAGGTGTACACAAAGACCCAGATTGTACCCAGTCTAACCCAGAAAACTAAAAGCTAAAGCTAATTCAACTCAAGTCAAGTCTGAAGTGCAAAGACCAGCCTCTCAACACTATTTTCAGTTAGGTGCTAGACTACATATGTTATGACTCACCAATTCCTTCAACCAGTTTTCCTAAAAACAGAGCATGGTTTTATCTAATTAAGAACCACTGGGGACACAGTGCCCTCTGCTGGCAACAAAAAACCCTATGTGGAGCCATTGGATGCCTTCTCAAGCCACCCTGTGTCCTTATGCTCTGGCCCCAGGAACCCAGGTCTCAAGGCAGGGCCTTGGCTGGACTGTTGCTTTTAACACCCTCGTCCACCAGGAAAATACATTTAAGGACCGAAAATCTTACTATCCCTAAAATCATGAAGTCTGGCACAAAACCAGTCTGAGCACAGGATCAATCCAGAAGATAACAGAGTCCCCCCAAAGCCACCGGTGACCATGCAGGCCATCGCCCTCAGACAGGCAGCAGCGGGTGGTCAGCCCCCTCTCGGCCCTGGCCAGCACGTACCTGGGTGTGGGCAATGACACGGATGACCTGACAATACTTCTTCATGCTGCTGAAGTCCCTCTCCAGTTGCTTCTTGCCATCTACGTCCTGCCACTTCTTGCAGTATTTGGTGAAGGCCTTCTTCTTAGATTTATGCCTTCAGGAGCAGAGCAGAGTTGGGGAGGGGGCCCAGGTGCCAGCCTTCATCACCCCTCCAACGGGTGAGGGGGAGGCACACAGGCACCGTGTGGGGACGGGGCTCATTGCCGGCTTCTAAGGAGCCTTTTCCACCGGCAAGCGGAGCCTGGATGGAGCTCATCGGGCAGAGCCGAGCGGAGCTGAGCAGAGGTCCACAAGGTTAATGATGAAACACAACATTCAGATACACAAATTCTTGCTCCAAGTTAGCCATTAACCAGACCACACACCCGGGGAGGGCTGGGGGCGTTAGTTACTGCTCTGTTTCTAAGCAGATCCCCAATACCTTCAGCAACCAAGAGGATACTACTGAACCGAGGCAGCACCCAAGGTCAACACCAAAGGAAATGTGTCGGGACGCTGCTCCCACTGTCCCTGAGAACTGTTCTGCCCAAGAGGCAACTAAGCCTGACACCAAAGCAGCTGCCCTGCCGCCGGCTATGGAACGGAGACCCTACACAGCAGACTGCCCTTCCCCTAGCCCGACCCAGGCTGAGCGCAGCCTCGGCTCCCTCACCAGTTCTTGTAGAAGCGTCTTTTGCACTCGTCGCTGATATGCTCAGCAAAGATGGTCTTAAAGGTCCGGAGGCCTCGGGGTGTTTCCACGTAGCCCACGATGCCCACAATCACCATGGGCGGAGTCTCCACGATGGTCACAGCCTCCACAACTTCCTTCTTGTTCACCTCTGCAAATAAAGTAGGTAGTCAAAGCTGAGTGGACTAGCAAGCCCCTACACGTGCCCTTCCAGGCCAGCAATCTGCTTCACAGGACAGGAGTTTGCAGCAGTCTGCACCTCTCAGGACTGTCCTCACTGCAGACTGCTCAGCTGGCGCGAAGATATTTTCAACTCAACCAAAACCATCTGGACCCTACTCAGCCATTTAACAGTCTGGCTCCAGTTCTGGTCTGTTATAACCATCTCTAAACACAAATTCCTCATTGCTTTCAGAATACAAGAAAACTAAGTATAGTAAGGTAGTTAACACCAGAGCCTAGAAACCACTTTAACTGTCTAACGCTAACTGTTTCAGTAATCAGTGCTACGTGTTCTACTTAGTGACTTTTCTACTTCGACTTCCCAGGGAAAAAATACTGCAATGTGCTGCCATTTCCTTCTCCAGGGATCTTCCCGACCCAGGGATCTCCTGCTTGCCAGGCAGGTTCTTTTACCACTGAGCCAGTGGGGGAACCCTTCTATCCTTCGGCTCTTAACAAATTTACTCACCATGCCCCTTGACTTCATTACACCCGTCTGCCTAAAACAACGCCAGTCACCTGAACCCTGGGGCACTTATCAATCCTAAAATATACTTCCGTTCTGAAGTCCAGAAGTTCTGTTGATCTCCCCAAGGCCTGCTCCCTTCTGATTGTTTCGCCCCATCTAGTCAGTTCCCACCAACTCCAGCTCTCCCATCAGCTAAGAAAATGCAGCATGTACTTACTGGACCCTGGCCTATCGACCTCCCTCACAATGTGGGTCATGCCAGCCTTGTAGCCGAGGAAGGCGGTGAGGTGCACGGGCTTGGAAGAGTCATCCTTGGGGAAGCTCTTCACCTTCCCGCGGTGCCGGCTGCTGCGCTTCCGAGGCAGGAAGCCCAGGGACCCGTGCCTGGGAGCGGAGAACTTTCTGTGAGACTAAGAAAAATAGATGAACATTAGCACCTTCTGAGGAGCTTCCTTCCCAGAGGCCTAGGTTTTAAGAGGATTTCAAGCAATGATGAATCCACGCCAGCAACCCAGATAAAAGGTTTACGTTCAAAATTAAGTTTTATTCTTTGTAATCACACATCCAGAAGGCATTATTCAGCCAAACTTGAACGTTTACCTCAACCCCTCACCTTGTATTTAAAAAGGAACCATCCCCCTTCTCCTCTTTAAGACAAAGACACACCAGAGAGTCGCATTAAGAATCGCTTAACAAACTTTACACTCAAGATTCTGATTATCGTTATTGCCATTTTGCCCAGGGACTCCTGGTCAAAGGGCTGGGTGGTGGACACTGCTCCCGAAGGGTTCCTCATGCTCCCAACGGGAGCCAAACTGGAACGGAGGCCACTAGAACTCGACAGAGCCAAATCAGAACATGACAATCAGCACAGTGTCTCTGTCCGCCCGTCAGTGAGTTCATCATCTCTGGTTTCTGAGAACTCTAGAGGCCAAAGCTGTTGTACCAAACTTCCCAGACGTTTCAGAATGAGACCGCAACAACCCCTGCCCCGAATACCCTTTCCAGCCTGCCGGTCTAGATTTCTGAACCTCTTTAACATTAGAGCCAAACAAGGTCCTCCTGCCAAAGGGCTCAAGACTTGGATCTCGAATATTGAGATCGAAATCCAGGAACAGTCCACGGTTTGAAAACTGTCTGGCCCAGGCCCCACAACCCAAGGCCTCTCACCAGCCGACAGGCAGGCCCCAAACCATCCTCAATTCCCGGATATTTTCAGGAAATAGACCTGACCGCGGGTTCCGCTGAGTGCCCGGTGCTACTACAGCAGAACCCCGGCGCCGGGTGAGCCGAGATGGCGGGGATGTGCGCGGATTCAGCCATGCCACCACGACAAAGAGGAAGCCGCCATGACACTACATACCATCCTGCCGTCGGAAGCTGCCGGTAGAGGTCGGCCGGCGGGCCGCGCGAGATATATAAATCCTAGCCTGGCTCCGCCCCTTCCGGCGTACGAGCGCGCACCCGCGGCAGACGTCGGGTCGCGGGGCGGGCACGAGACTCCATTTCCGCGCATGCTCGTTCTCGCCTTGCTAGCGCTCTGACCGGGACGTCAGTTTGGTAGGCGGGGTTTAGAGGTCCTACGGCGAGCGGCTGGGTTTACACTTAGTGAAAATTCTCGGACGCGCGGGCGGAAAATCAAAATACCAACACCCTACGGCGTTGGACAGCAGCCAACTTTTGAGGAAACGTTGAAACGCGCTGTTAAGGTGAAAGAAAATGGTCAGTCACCTCTGGAATTGAATAACCCTATTGGGGCTTCAGTTCCAAAGCGTTTTCACACGTGGTGTATCATTTCCGTCCACCACGCTTGATCATCGATGTTGCCATTTTGCAGGCATGTTGACGTGGAATCAGTTGCACCGCTCCCACCAGCTCAAAGTTGGAGAGAAAAGACTGAACTCCTGGTTTTCCTGGCTCCCGACTCAAAGGCGCTTCCTGACACCAGCTTGCCTTTAATGCGTGCTGATTTGGGGTTTCCCCTCCCTCTAGCTCCATGTCGGCCATTCCTCCCAGTATTGGGCTGCGGGGACTGGCGCTTGATACTGAAGGTCTGAGGCGGCGAAACCACCTCACCAGCTGCCGAGCGTCACGAAGCCTGACTCTCCCCGCCTCCCAGATCCTCTGCATGAAGGACCCTCGTTGATCTCTGCCTGGGCTCGGGGTCACCTAGGAGTCTCCTAGTTGCTCTCTCTGCCGCCAGGCTTGTCCCCACCAAATCTAAGAATCATATCTAATGGTTACTTCCCGTGCCCTTCCCCACCTCTACTCCTAGTTATTTCCTCTGGTTTAAGGCTTAACTCCTGAGCCTGTAAGCCAAGAATCTGCCCTAATTAGCTGCTCCAGCCTCTTCTCTGTGGGTGAACACACACACACACTTTTCCACCTTCCACCTCCATCCCACCTCGTTCTGTTCTTTGATTCTGGGCCTGGCCATTGTTCACACCGTTATTAAAAAAACGTTCTCATTTAACGTTCACTCCATCCCCCAGTGGCAGTGTTGAGAGTCCTCAGCCCCTTATTGGAAATCTTTGGGGCCAGATCTGTTTCCAAATTCAGCATTTTTCATGTTTTAGATAATATGCAATATGGTGCACATACTGTATATTATGTAATCCTCCCTAAGCTCTTTAATGAAACATGTTAATTCTGTAAAGAGACATGAATATTCACATGGAGTGGAATAAATAGCCCCACAGTTCAAGGCTAACTTAGCTGCCTAAAAAATTCAGATTAGTTTCATTTTTGCCACCAAATGACTTAAAGTTTTTTCATAATTCAATTTACAGCAATATGGATGGACCTAGAGAGTATCATACTCAGTGAAGACAGAAAAAGACAAATACTGCAATATCACTCATGTGAAATCTAAAATATGATACGAATGAACTTATTTACCAAACAGAAGCAGGCTCACGTGGAAAACAAAGGTATGGTTACCAAACAGGAAAAGGGTTAGGGAAGGAATGATTTGGGAGATTGGGATTAGATACAAATTGCTGTATATAAAATAGAGAAACAAGGTCCTACTGTATGCCACAGGGAACTATATTCAATATCCTATAATAAACCATAATGGAAAAGAATATGAAAAAGAATATATAACCAAATCACTTTCCTTTACACCAGAAACTTAACATTATAAATCAAAACTTTTTATTATAGAATGGCAGACAAGGAATTATGGCTCACATTGTCCCCTTTTACAGAGAAAACAAAGTTCAGTCCAAAAAGGAATAATTTGGCAAAAGTCATACAATTAAGAAAGGACAGAGCTCAAGTCTAGATTAGGTTTTCATGATGTCAGACTCAGGGTTCAGTCGCCTCTTCACTGGAAAAGGAGCTCTGAGGTCCTGAGTCACTCATTCGCTCAATAAGAAATTCTTCCTGAAGTCTTGCTCCATTTCAGATGCTGCACCAGGCTGTGGGAATGGCACAAAAGGGAAGGGGGCAGGGCACAACCTTTGAAAGAATGACAAATCCCGAGGACACCATGTACTGATTAGAACCAAATAGGTCCAAGATAACAGACTAGTCCACTTCCACTAGACCTTGAGCCCCAGTATATACTCACTGGAACACATCAGCAAGCTACGTGATGCACTCACCAGCGCCATGACAGTTCCAAGGCTGACCATCAAAGATGAAAAAGTGGGGCATTGGCCCAATTCCATCCTGGCCTTTTGCATGATGTACTCTGCATATAAGTTAAATTTACATTGTGACAATATACAGTCTTGTCGTACTCCTTTCCCAATTTTGAACCAGTCTGTTGTTTCCTGTCCGGTTCTAACTGTTGCTTCTTTTCTTTTTTCTAACTGTTGCTTCTTGATCTACATACAGGTTTTTCAGGAGAGACAAGTAAGGTGGTCTGGTATTCCCATCTTTTAAGAATTTTTCGGTTTGTTTCGATCCAGTCAAAGGCTTCAGCATAGTCACTGAAGCAGAAGCAGATGTTTTTCTGGAATTCCCTTGCTTTTTCTGTGATCCAACAGATGTTGGCAATTTGATTTCTGGTTCCTCTGCCTTTTCTAAATCCAGCTTGTACATCTGAAAGTTCTCGGTTCATGTACTGTTGAAGCTTAGCTTGAAGGATTTTGAGCGTGACCTTGTTAGTATGTGAAATGAGCACAATTGTACAGTAATTTGAACATTGTTTGGCATTGCCTTTCTTTGGGATTGGAATGAAAATTGACCTTTTCAAGTTTTGTGGTCTCTGCTGAGTTTTCCAAATTTGCTGACATATCGAGTGCAGCACTTTAACAGCATCGTCTTTTCCAGTTCTGTGGCCTCTGCTGAGTTTTCTAAATTTGCTGGCATACTGAGTACAGTACTTTAACAGCATCATCTTTTAGAATTTTAAATAGCTCTGCTTGAATTCCATCACCTCCACTAGCTTTGTTCGTAGTAATGCTTCCTAAGGCCCACTTGACTTCACACCCCAGGGTGTCTGACTCTAGGTGAGTGACCACACCGTCATGGTTATCAGAATCATTAAGAACTGTTTTGTATAGTCTGTCTGTGTATTCCTGCCACCTCTTCTTAATCTCTTCTGCTTCTGTTAGGTCCTTGCCATTTCTGTCCTTTATTGTGCTCATCTTTGCATGAAATGTTCCTTCAGTAACTCCAATTTTTTTGAAGAAATCTCTAGTCTTTCCCATTCTATTGTTTTCCTCTAGAGATATTGCCTCGGGCCTCAGCTTTCCCATCTGTCAAATGAAGGATTCATTCATTCAGCAAATGTGTACTGAGCCTACTGTGCCTAAGAATGATAAAGGGTCAACTAAAGATGGGGATCAAATTGCCAACATACACTGGATCATCGAAAAAGCAAGAGAGTTCCAGAAAAACATCTACTTCTGCTTTATTGATTATGCCAAAACTTTTGACTGTGTGGATCACAACAAACTGTGGAAAATTCAAGAGATGGGAATACCAGACCACCTGACCTGCCTCCTGAGGAATCTGTATGCAGGTCAAGAAGCAAAAGTTAGAACTATACATGGAACAGCAGACTGGTTCCAAATCAGGAAAGGAGTACATCAAGGCTGTATGTTGTCACCCTGCTTATTTAACTTATATGCAGAGTACATCTTGAGAAATGCCAGGCTGGGAGAACCACAAGCTAGAATCAAGATTTCCAGGAGAAATATCAATAACCTCAGATATGCAGATGACACCACCTTTATGGCAGAAAGCAAAGAAGAACTAAAGAGTCTCTTGATGAAAGTGAAAGAGGAGAGTGAAAAAGTTGGCTTAAAATTCAACATTCAGAAAACAAAGATCATGGCATCCAGTTCCATCATTTCATGGCAAATAGATGGGGAAACAGTGCAAACAGTGAGAGACTTTATTTTCTTGGGCTCCAAAATCACTGCAGATGGTGACTGTAGCCATGAAATTAAAAGATGCTTGCTCCTTGGAAGAAAAACTATGACCAACCTAGATACCACATTAAAAAGCAGAGACATTACTTTGCCAACAAAGGTCCGTCTACTCAAAGCTATGATTTTTCCAGTAGTCATGTATGGATGTGAGAGTTGGACTATAAAGAAGCTAAGTGCTGAAGAAGTGATGCTTTTGAACTGTGGTGTTGGAGAAGACTCTTGAGAGTCCCTTGGACTGCAAGGAGATCCGACCAGTCAATCCTCAAGGAAATCAGTCCTGAATATTCATTGGAAGGACTGATGCTGAAACTAAAACTCCAATACTTTGGCCACCTGATGTGAAAAACTGACTCATTTGAAAAGACCCTGATGCTGGGAAAGATTGAGGGCGGGAGGAGAAGGGGACGACAGAGGGTGATGAGATCGTTGGGTGGCATCACTGACTCGATTAATATGAGTTTGAGTAAGCTCTGGGAGTCGGTAATAGACAGGGAAGTCTGACGTGCTGCAGTCCATGGTATCGCAAAGAGTCAGACATGACTGAGCAACTGAACTGAACTGAAAGATGGGGATAAGGTAGAAGGGCTTTCACTATTCCTTGCAAGCCATCAGGTGGGTGACCAGGAAAAGGACCCTGAGAGTCGACATGAACGATCAGAATCAGGAGATCTTTAGGATCCATTGGATTTGGAGACTATTTGTATGAGTCACTGTGAGGGGCCTGGGAGAGCAAGCAGAGATAGCAGGAGTTAAGATAACCATTCTGGAATATTGGATAGATAGTGTTACTTTTGGGGCTTCCCTGGTGGCTCAGCTGGTAAAGAATCCACCTGCAATGCCGGAGACCCTTGTTTGATTCCTGAGTCGGGAAGGTCCCCTGGAGAAGGGATAGGCTACCCACTCCAGGATTCTTGGGCTTCCCTGGTGGCTCAGATGGTAAAGAATCTGCCTGCATTGCAGGAGACCTGGGTTCAATCCCTGAATTGGGAAGATCCCCTGGAGGAGGGCATGGCAACCCACTCCAGTATTCTTGCCTGGAGAATCTCCAAGGACAGAGGAGTCTGGCGGGCTATAGGCCATGGGGTTGTAAAGAGTCTGAGCGAGTAAGCACAGCACAGTGTTACTTTTACAAAGGATAGATTAACTTCTGTATATAGGTTTAGAATCATTTATGGGGTTAACTGTATCATCTTTTCTTCCAAGAACAAGTCTAAGGCTACACAGCAAGATGTATGCAAATCAACAAGAAGAAACTAAGGATGTGAGAGAAGGGAAATAAGATGAAGCCAGAGAGGGACTGATGCCAAAAGCTCAGCCTCTCTGTATATAGCAGTGCAGAATAGAATCACGCAGAGGGTTTTGGCTGAAGCAGGAAAGAACAGCTTTATTGCTTTGCCAGGCAAAGGGCTTGGGAGTTTGGCGAGGAGTTTTATGGCAACAGATCATGGTGAGGTTGCTGATAAGATTGAGGCTGTGTGTAGTCTCTGATGAGCTTCTCTGATCCCTTTAATCTTTCTTTTTCTTTTAATGTTTATTTATTTAGCTGCCTTGAATCTTCGTTACGGCACATGGGATCTTTCACTGCAACAAAAACTTTCTAGTTGCGGCGCATGGCTCCAGAGCTTGTGGGCTCAGTAGTGAGCGTGGAGGCTTAGTTACTTTGTGGCAGGTGAGATCCTAGGTCCTGGGCCAGGAATTGAACCTGCATCTCCTGCATTTCGAGGCAGATTCATAACCACTGGACAGTCTCTTTAATCTTTCCTCAGCCAAGGTTTCTTGGCTGTACCTCCCTTGATTAGCAACTATTGGAACCGGCCTTTTGGAACTTGGGAAAGGTCATGGAGGCTGGAGTGTTGCCTACAAGAATCAGGGGACAAAAAGGCCTCCATGACCGGGAACCCAACAGGGCACCACTCAGTTTCAGGATCACACCCAAAACACACATTATAGACCACTCTTCATGCCTGAGTAGCCCTTCCATTTGGCTTCAAGCCTCTTCCAGCCAAATACAAAAGATAAATATGATTAGTACCATGATTCACAACATCCACATGATAAAAACAAACAATGGCCAAAGGAATCCACTGTGCCTGGAATAAGGCTTGAAAGAAATTTCTCAGGGAGATGGGGTTCTACTAAAGGGATCAAAATGGGATGCAGCTAATGACGCCCTGAACATCACCCCACAATGAATACACAGTTAAGCACATTTGTCCAGACCAGTGAAATCTGGGTGACACACTGAGCCCGTCTGGGCAAGCTGTTTACAAGAGGTCAGAACAAAGGAATTGGGTTACTTGATCCCCGATTACTGATTTAATCCAAAGAAAAAATCCAGAGTCTGGAAAGAAATGAACTGACTTTGTTCATAAGTGATCCTCTGTCAACAGTGTTTTTCAAAATGGAGCTCCTAGTAAGGAATGGAAAAGGGCCCATGTTTTGCTCAAACCATTGAAGGGCAGTTGTTCCCTGCTGCTAGGTAAAACCCAAGGTGTGGACCAACCGCGGCAGCAGGTTAGGGGGACCAGAAACGCAGAATGGAGAAGCACAGGGGAATTCCTTGGCGGTCTGGTGGTTAGGACACAGCTCTCTCACTTCTGGGGCCCCAGGTTCAATCCCTGGTTGGGGAACTAGGATCCTGTAAGCCATGCTGCATGGCGGAGAAAAAAAATGGAGAAGTATGAGGGCAAGAGAGAGGAGAGGAAAAGGAGAGAGAGGAGAGGACTTGAGTGAGGCAGTTTTGTCATGAGTGTATTTCAATGTCCATCTCTCTTGTTGTTGTTCAGTCACTAAGTCGTGTCTGACTCTTTGTGACCCCATGGACTGCAGAACACCAGGGTTCCCTGTCCTTCACTATCTCTCTGACTCAAGCTCATGTCCATTGAGTCAGTGATGTCACCCAACTGTCTCATCCTCCCTGCCCCCTTCTCCTTTTGCACTCAATCTTTCCCAGCATCAGGGTATTTTCCAATGAGTCGGCTCTTCGCATCAGGTGGCCACAGTATTGGAGCTTCAGCTTCAGCATCACTCTTTCCAGTGAATATTCAGGGTTGATTTCCTTTAGGTTTGATCTCCTTGCAGTCCAAGAGACTCTCAAGAGTCTTCTCCAACACCACAATTTAAAAGCATCAATTCTTTGGCGCTCAGCGTTCTTTATGGTCCAACTCTCACATCCATACGTGACTACTGGAAAAACCAGCCTTGACTATATGGACCTTTGTCAGCAAAGTGATGACTCTGCTGTTTAAAACACTGTCTAGGTTTGTTATCTCACTTGCCAGACCACAAGCTTCACAGTGGCTGAGATTGCAGGGCCTAGCTCCGAGAAGGCTCAAGCTGACATTTGTCAGATGTGGGCATGAACACAGCGGGCCCCACCTAAACTTCATAGCTTCAAAGGCTGCCTCCCTTACCCATTGAGGCAATAATGCTCCCTCTTTGACAAGAGCTCACATCCTGATCTTTTGTGCTGTCACTGATTGTTGCACAACCACTTGGCTCAGCTGACAGGGCGTTCGGGCCAAAGGGCCAGTTAGTATGAGCTTGTGGCATGAGTGCATCCCCATGCCCCCGGAATGGGAGCCTGGGCACAGAGCCTCTGGATCATGACGGCCCCTCTCCCGGCTCCTCCACCACCATCTGCCAAGGTGATGCCCCGCAGAATGGGAGTGGGCTGGCCCGAGGCGCCTGGCAGCTCCTGCTCCCGTGTGGGCCCGGCCTGGTGAAGTTCTACCGGCCGCTGCTGGGGCTGCAGGCAGCCATGGCAAACATGGCTTCCCACTGCCTGCCTGTCTACGTGCTGGGCTTCTGCGTCCTCTGGGGCAGAAGTCTGCAGGTGACGGGGGCACTCTTCCTGGCCCGGAAGCTGTGCATGGAGGTGCTGCTGCCCGTTCAGCAGACCTGGTGGCAGCTGCTGACCATCACGCGGGGCTGGGGCCTTCAGCTGCTGGCCACCCTGCTGCACAGAGCCTGTCGCTGCGTCCCGTGGCTCCAGCGGCACTTGCGATGGGAGGCCCACCTCGCTCTGCTGTCCGTGGCCCAGTGTGCCTACTACAGCCTGGTCGACTTCCACCACGAGCACAGCAAGGCCTTGGAGCTGCTGCCACAGGCTGTGCTGCAGCAGACGGCCGTGTCCCTGCTGCTCCGCTGCCTCGACGGGCTGTGGGTGGCCATGGGACAGGTGGCCAGGGCCACGTGGGGCGGTGGCCTGCGGTCCCTGGGATGGGCCAGGCTGTGCAAGGCACCCTCCAAAGATCTGGATGCAGTCACCACCGTCCTTCCAGTGACTACCATTCCTTTTAGCCAGCGCTTCCCTGGGCCTGACCCGGCCACCCTGAGTGGGCTCAGGCCAGCCTCCATCAGCCTGCGCCTAGTGGTTGAGGACAAGGACGCCAGCGAGGGAGAAGGAGGCTGCGGTCTGGGGGCCAGCAAGGTGCCCATTAGTACCAGGTTCCACAGCAGTAGCACAAGCAAGATGAACTTCAGATCTTCATCCAGGCAGGCCCTCGCACAACAAGTCAAGGCGACCTGTATTCTTATTATTCTTCTGTATATCTACGCCGCGTGTCTCTTTGTGCAGGTCTTAAAATAAATGACCACGTGAGAGCCAGCCTCCTATCTGTTCATGGTTTACCTTTGTCAATGAGAGATTGATTGGCACCAGATCTGTTCATCCAAGCGTTTGCTGAACCGGGGGCAAGGGTGGGTGGTACTCAGTATGCAAGACACATTATGTGCCAGGGCCTGTGTTAGGGGGCCTGGTTTCAGCTCTGTCATTTCTGTGTGTCCTTGGGAAAGTTCCTTGACCCTTCTGGGCCTCAGTTTCCTCTTCTGTAAAATGTGGACAAAAAAGCTCCAGGGAGAGGGGATGTATAAAAATAAGCCATTTGTAAGTTGTAGAATGTTCTTCCCCCTCAATTATCCTAACAGAGCATACAAGGCCTTCTTGGAGAACACTTAGATTCTATTAAAGGACATAAAAAGAAGACCAGAATAAAAAGGGACGTAGTTCATGGTTGGACTGACCTGATGTCTTAAAGGAGTCAATTTTCTCCAAATTACCAAGTCGTTAAGATTGCAACCAAAATCCCAAGGCATTTGGGGCAGTGAGGAAGCACTCATAAACTGACCCTAAGATGTATATGGAAAATCAAGGTCCTTAAAATTTTAAGGCATTTTTAAAAAAGCAGAGCCAAGGTGGGAGACTTGCTGTACCAAATATTAAGACATATTACAAAATCACAGTAATTAAAACAATGTGGCAGAAAAAGCAGGCAGACAAATAGAATAGAATGCAGAGTCCAGACATAAGCTGGCTACAAATATTAAGACATATTACAAAATCACAGTAATTAAAACAATGCGGCAGAAAAAGCAGGCAGACAAATAAAATAGAATGCAGAGTCCAGACATAAGCTGGCTACAAACGGGAACTTGGTACAAATGGGCACTTGGTATATTGAACAGGTGATACCACAAATGAATGGGGAGGGACTTCCTTGGTGGTCCAGTGCCCGAGGGTCTCACTGCCAAGGTGGTTGTCAGTTTTCAGTGGCTAATTTGCATCTGACTCTTTGCGACCCTATGGACTACAGCACATCAGGCTCCTCTGTCCTTCACTGCCTCCCAGAGTTTGCTCAAACTCATGTCCCCTGAGTCATTGATGCTATCTAACCATCTCATCCTCTGCCACCCCTTCTCCTCTTGCCTTTAGTCTTTCCCAGCATTGGGGTCTTTTTCAATGAATCAGGTCTTCACCACTGCCGAGGGCCTGGGTTCCATCTCTGGTTGGGGAACAAAGATCCCACAAGTCCTGCAGCATGGACAAAACAAAAAAACAAAACAGTAGGGAGAGCAGGGATTATTTAGCAGATAGAGTTGGAGAAATTGGTTCACTATATGAAAAAATAAATTAACGTGGGTTTTTCTAGTTTGTTCAATAGTGGTCTCCCAAAGACAACAGTTCAACAATTCAGTCGCTCAGTCGTGTCCGACTCTGCGACCCCACGGACTGCGGCACGCCAAGCCTCCCTGTCCATCACCAAATCCCGGAGTTTACTCAAACTCATGTCCATTGAGTCGGTGATGCCATCCAACCATCTCATCCCTAAGACGTACCCATCTAAAACCTGTGAATGTGGCCTTATTTGGAGAAAGGGTCTTTGCTGAGGATACTTTGAACAAAGGATCTTGAGATTAGGTCATCCTGAATTAGGATGGGGCCTAACCCTAATGACAGGCATCTTTATGAGAGAAGCTAAGGGAGGGGAAACAGAAGAGAAGGCCAGGAGAAGAGGGAAACAGATTAGCCAAGGATGCTGATGCCGCCTGTAGCCAACAGAAGCCAGGAGAGAGGCATGGAACAGTCAGCTTCTTCCTCAGAGGCTCCGGAAGAAACCAGCCCTGCCGACATCTGACATCTGCTTTCAGACTTCCTGTCTCCAGAACTGCAGTAGAGTTTCTGTTCTTCAAGTCACCAGTTTTTGATGATTTGTTACAGCGGCCACAGGAAACAATAGATCTTGTCTTGTATCTCAGCTCTAAAGAAGGTTCAAAAACATAGCACTATACCAATGCAAAGGTTAGTTTAATGTGCTTGAGGCATTCATTAGTCTTTGAAATAAAATTGGCTGCCACTTATTGAGGGCGGAATAGTTTTTTATTTCATTGGATTGTTCAATCAACCCACTCTTTTATCATCTCCATTTTAAAAGTTTTCTCAGAAGAAGTAACTTCCTGGAACTTCCCTGGTGGTCCAGGGGCTAACACTCTGTGTTCCCAATACAAGGGGCCTGGCTTCAATCCCTGGTCAGGGAACTAGATCCCATATGCCGAAACTAAGAGTTCGAATGCCACAACTAAGGATCCTGCATACCACAACAAAGATCAAAAGTCCTGAGTGCAGCAATTAAGACCTGGGGCAGATGATAAATTATATATATATATATATATATAAAATTTATATATAGGATATAATATATACATTATATAATAATTATATTGATATATACATATATATTTTATATATGTATATAATTTAACATCTGCCCCAGGTCTTTACATATATATATATATCTATATACACACACACACATATATATATATATGTGTGTATGTATATTTGGGCTTCCTTGGTGGCCCAACGAAAAAGAAACTGCTTGCCAGGGCAGGAGACGTGGGCTTGATCCCTGGGTTGGGAAGATCCCCAGGAGGAGGAAATGCCAACATACTCCAGTATTCTTGCCTGGGAAATCTCATGGACAGAAGAACCTGGCGGGCTACGTCCATGGAAGCACAAAAGAGTCGGACATGACTTGGCGACTAAACAGTGATAATATATATATTTATTTTTTAAAAAAGAATTGGGTAACTGCCTGAGATCATCCAGTGGCGCTCTCTCCTTCAGCCACAAACCTTCCCCTCCCGCTCAGGGTTTCTGTGGCGCCACTTTCACGCCCGGCACTGGCACACTGGTGTGGTGAACGCGAGCTCAGCTGAGTTCCCTCTGCGTTCCCAGACCTAGAGCGTTTACCCTGTGAATGAAATCAGATGTGGTGTCCCGTTGTAGACTTTCACCTGTGCCATCCCCATTTATTTGTGGTTCAGCAGATATTGCTGCCTCCTCAACCCTCAACCCACTAAGGCCAGACCACGGTTCCCTCCCACCTAGATTGCTGAACCCGTCCCCACATGCATCCTCGTGGTCTCCCTCCTGCCCCTTCCATCCATGGTTTCTCCACCCAGCTGCTAGGTGGCTCTTACACCAAGAATCAGACCATTAAACCACAGATTAACACCCTCCAGGGACACCCTGGTGGTCCAGTGGCTAAGACTGTGCTCCCAATGCAGGGGTCCCGGGTTCGATCTCTGGTCCAGGAACTAGATCCCACAGGCCATAATAAAGACTTCACAAGCTGTAATTAAAGATCCTGTGTGATGCAACTAAGACCTGGCACAGCCAAATAAATAAATAATGCTTTTTTTTAAAAAAAAAAAAGACCCTCCATGGACTTCCCTGGTGGCACAGTGGATAAGAATCCACCTACCAATTCAGGGGACGCAGGTTCGATCCTGGTCTGGGAAGATTCCACATGCGCCAGAGCAACTAAGCCTGTGTGCCACAACATCTGAGCCTGTGCTCTAGAGACTGCGAGCCACAACTACTGACCCTGTGTGCCGCAACTACTGAAGTTCGTGTGCCTAGAGCCTGTGCTCTTTAAGAAGAGAAGCCACCACAATGAGAAGCCTGCATACCGCAAGGAAGAATAGCCCCTGCTTGCTGCAATTAGAGAAAGCCCGTGTCACAACAAAGACCCAAAGCAATCAAAATTAAGTAAATAAATAAAAATAAAAAAATATCTTCCAGTGGCTTCCTATGTGAGACCTGCAGGACTGCCATCTGGGACCCACCACATCCCATGTTCCTCAGGTCGCCCCTCACACTGACCTCCCCGCTTCCACCTGAGACCTCACCCAAAGCAAAGCCTTGGGATCTGCTTCTCTTCCTGCCTGGAACACAGGCTGACTTCTATTCTTGTTAAAGCATAAATTGTAAAAGATGATAAAATCACGACACTTGCACAGATATAAAATGAACATATGTCAAAGATTTTTATTTAGCTCATTAATTAACGAGAGAACCAGGCAGATGCCACAAACAGTTCAGAGTAGAACACAGAATCACGTAGTTATATGGAGTCAAGAAATGTTTAAATGAATTTACAAATAGACATAAAACTGGCGTTTTCTGCGGGGCTGGGAGGTGTCATTCCTCTGGACAGGGTTTATTTGCGTGTGTACAGATAAGGCTTATTTGCATTGCTATCCTTTGTCTACAACATACAGAGATGCAAAATAGTTTAAGGGTAAAGAAGAACCTTTAAACTACAAAGAACTAATCTCTAAGACTCTAGCTTGTAATTAAAAGGATAGCCAGGGATCTCTCTGTTTTTTACAAAAAATAATTATTTATTTGGCTGCGTCAGGTCTTACTTGTGTCACGTGGGGTCTTTCGTTGTGGTGCAGGGACTGTCTAATGGGGAGCACGGCCCCGGAGCCCTCAGGCTCAGTAGTGGTGTTTCACAGGCTTAGTTGCCCCGAGGCACATGAGATCTTAATTCCCCTACCAGGGATCGAACCTGCATCCTCTGCATTGCAAGGTAGATTCGTAACCACTGGACCACCAGGGAAGTCCCAGTGATCTCTTTTGCTTATTCTTAAATATTCCTGTACTCCTCAGATTGTATCTTCTCTATAATCTCTTCGGGAGCCTTCCCCAGTCACTTGATCTTGTAAGCCAGTCTCTCTCCCCTCCTCAGACCTTATCCACACTGTGGATTTTAACTTAGCTTCTTCAGTGCTAGTGCTAATGCTTAGTCACTGATGTCCAACTCTTTGCAATCCCATGGACTATAGCCAGCGAGGCTCCTCTGTCCATGGGGATTCTCCAGGCAAGAATACTGGAGTGGGTTGCCATACCCTCCTCCAGGCAATCTTTCCAACCCAGGGGTTGAACTCAGGTCTCCCGCATTGCAGGCGGATTCTTTACTGCCTGAGCCATTAGGGAAGCCCAAGAATACTGGAGTGGGTCGCCTATCCTTTCTCCAGGGGATCTTTCCAACCCAGGAATCAAACCAGGGTCTCCTGCGTTGTAGGTGGATTCTTTACCAGCTGAAGACCAGACTTTTCAGAGATGAAACTATTTTTTTGTTTGTCCAGCACCAAACACATAGGCAGGCTTCACAAATATTTGTGGACAAATGGAAGGGTGAACCTTCCATTTTAGGGTATGTTTGTTTTAGCGTATACATAGTTGGACCTCCTGGGTCTCTCTAACAAAAATACATTTCTCTTCTCTGGGGAATATGAGGATAAGGAGCCCTTTCTCTCAGAATATCCAAAAGTGCAGTGTGTGTCCTGGCCTTCAAGTCTCTGGAACCTTCCCTTTTTGCCATCCCCCAGATGGTTGGATGACATCACTGACTCGATGGACATGAGTTTGAGTAAGCTCTAGGAGTTGGTGATGGACAGGGAAGCCTGGCATGCTGCAGTCCATGAAGTTGCAGAGTCAGACAGGACTGAGGGACTGAACTGAACTGAAACATCAAGCCCATCGCCCCCAGCATTTTATGAGTTTAACGGGCTCTCCTAGTAGCCAACGGAGCCATTGTTTCCTCAGGTGTAAAATGGGAAAAGTGAAAGCAAGTAAAGTCGCTCAGTGGTGTCCAACTCTTTGCGACCTCATGGTCTGTAGCCTACCACGCTCCTCCGTCCATGGGATTTTCCAGGCAAGATTACTGGAGCAGGTTGCCATTTCCTTCTCCAGAGGATCTTCCCAAGCCAGGGATCAAACCCGGGTCTCCCGCATTGTAGGCAGACACTTTAGCATCTGAGACACCAGGGAAGATAAAATGGGAAAAATCACGTCTAAATCAAGGAGTCCCTCATTTATTCATTCAGTGAATACATGATGAGTGACTATTACCAGATGCTGTTAGACTCATTATATGTAATTCATTATACAATTATAATATTTACTATCTCAGTCAATCTTCAAAATCTCCTGAAACTTTAGTATGCAAACAATTCACCAGGCAGCTTGTTGGAATGTGGATTCCAGTTCAGGAGGACAAGGGTGCCAAAGCTACCGGTTCATGGAACACAGTATTTTTTTCTTTTTGGTTGTGCTGAGTTTTGGTTTCGGGGTGCGAGCTTCTCTTGTTGCAGAGCACAGGCTCTAGTGCACGTGGGCTTCAGTAGTTGTGGTGTACCGGCTTAGTTGATCTTCAGTTAGGATCAAACCCGAGTTCCCTGCATTAGAAGGCAGATTCTTAACTGCTGGACCACCAGGGAAGTCCCAGAACACATTTTAAATAGAAAGGCCCTAAGTACATCTTATTACTTATACCCATTTTATAGCCCAGATCACTGAGGCTCAGAGTTGTTGAGGGGCCCACAGCTGGCAAAGGTGGAGAGGAGTTTCAGGGACAGAGTACTTCAGACTTGGCTGTACATTAGAATCATCCATGGAGATTTTTTTCACTACACATCGAGGCATGTAGGCTCTTAGTTCCCTGATTAGGGATCAAACCCATGCACCCTGCAGTGCAAGTGTAAAGTCTTAGTCTTAACCACTGAAGAACAACCAGGGAAGTCCCTGGACCACATTTGGGATTGACAAGATTTTAGCTTGTGATTCATCCAGCCCAGCATTTCACATAATGTACTCTGCATATAAGTTAAATAAGCAGGGTGACAATATATAGCCTTGTACTCCTTTCCCAATTTTAAGCCAGTCAGTTGTTCCATGTCTGAATCTGTTCCTTCTTGACCTGTGTATTAACATTTATACCACATATACGCACGGGAGAAACCCATGAGTAACTCAAAAGGGTGGCTCAACTGCAGGCTTATTTTGCATCTGCAACAAAGGACAATTGAGTTGTAGAGAAATGACTAGATGAAGGAATGGCTTTAAGCTTCCAAGGTGGCAAACAGTGGAGAAGCAAATATTGGGTTAGTCCAAAAATTCATTTGGATTTGTCTGTAAGATGCTATGGAAAAAGCTGAATGAACTTTTTGACCCACCCAATATATGGGGCGAAATGAATGGAATAGTTTCTTTTCAGATTCCTCCAGTGCTGTCTCTGGGCTAGGAGTCTAGAGTTGTCTCCAGAAAAGGAAAATTTATACCCTAGAAGAGGGGAGGGTAAAGAGAGATTTTTCTGTATTTGCTACTTCTTAATTATCTTAAGTCTTCCCCAGTGGATCAGACAGTAAAGAATCTACCTGCAGTACAGGAGACCTGGGTTCAGTCCTTGGGTTGGGAAGATCCCCTGGAGAAGGAAAATGCAACCCACTCCAGTATTCTTGCCTGGAGAATCCCATGGACGGAGGAGCCCAGTGGGCTACAGTCCACGGGGTCGCAAAGAGTTGGACATGACTGAGTGACTAACACACACACACACACACACAATTGTCTTATAAGTTCAAAAGGATTCTTATGTCAATGAGACGTGTTTCGGAGTGACATATTCTGGTTTCCTTCAATGATATTTCTGTATAGTGAAACAGTTTGCAGCCTGTTGACTAGGATTAGGTAGATCTATAAATAGTGACGTGAGAAATACGTCAGTAAGTAAAACAAGCAATTCATGGAATAGTGCAAATGCCATAATCCTACTTATTTAAAAACTAGATGCATGTCCATGCACCATATAGTGAATAAATTAATAGAAAAATGACCAGAAGGTAACTTATCAAACTGGATATATTTGAGCAGTGTCATGGGCATAAGTGATGGGGTGCAGGTGACTTTCCCAGATAGTTTTGTGTGCCAGGCTTTATTCTTCACAAAAAATGTACTTGATAATTATTTATACAATTTTAAAAATAAAAACCAAAGTAAACTTCTGAGAAGAAACAAAACAAGAGTCATCTGGGCTTCTTCAAAATATAGATACCACCCCCGGGGCCTGCTGAGTCAGGAGCTGGGGGAAGGGGAAACACAGCTCCGTGGTAAAGGAACCCCAGGTGATTTTGATGGGCATACCTCATTAAGCACCACTCAGCTAGGGAAAGTATGAGCAAATCATTTAAGCTTAAAATCCAAGTAACTGTATACGTATACATATTTTGCTGTATTACAGGAAGCTCCTGTAGGACATTGCAAAGCTCATGTTGGAAGCCTTTGTTGTTTAGTCCCTAAAGGGAAACAAGAGAAGTCGCTCAGTCATGTCCCCATGGTCTGTAGCCTACCAGACTCCTCCGTCCATGGAATTTTCCTGGCAAAAGTACTGGAGTGGGTTGCCATTTCTTTCTCCAGTTTAGTCCCTAAGTTGTGACCAACTCTTTGTGACCCCACGGACTGTAGCTCACCAGGCTCCTCTGTCCATGGGATTTCCCAGGCAAAGACACTGGAGTGGGTTGCCATTCCCTTTTCCAGGAGATCTTCCTGACCCCGGGAGCTAACCCCTGTCTCTTGCACTGTAGGCGGATTCTTTGCCACTGAGCCACCAGGCAAGCCCCAAGAAGGAGCCTTAGCACAAATTCCTTTCTGTCTCTGGAAAATGACACAGTTGAACCAGAATCTCTTTCCTGGATAATCCCAGGCCCCTTCCACTTACATTTAGGATTCTAGATGGGCTGTGTTTCTAATCCAACCAATCAAAACCTACCACTGTGCTATTAAGAACAAAACACCAGATAACAGCTCTCTTAATAAATACAGAAAAAAAATAGAAAAATCACCCCTTGGTAATCCCTAATTGAATTAGGCAAGTATTGTCAAGAGACCTTAAAACCATTTGGATGAAACACAGCTGAAAAACAGTCTAGTCATGCAAAGTATCAGCTACAGATTGCTTATTAATCAGCAAGGAAAAGTGCACTTCAACATCAAGGAGAGACTGACGATCACACTTTAAGTCAACAGCAGATAGTGGGACTGCCTGGCATTGTGTCTCTCCCAACGGGATGCACGCTGAAGTGCATGACATCATGTGTGAACTACTAAAGTCCAAATGTTTCAAATACATGTTGTCATGAGGAAACAGTGGAGAAGAAAATGGCAAAACACTCCAGTATTCTTGCCTGGAGAATCCCAGGCAAGAATGGACAGAGGAGCCTGGCAGGCTACAGTCCATGGGGGCGCAAAGAGTCACACACGACTGAAGTGACTGAGCACACACGCGTGCACGCATGAGGAAACAGACAAACCGTGCCTCTCTGGCTTCCACTTTCACCCGGCCCCTTCTCAAGCTCTCCCCTTCAGGCCCTCTAAATTTATTGCAACTCCCACAGATGAGGTTTGCAGTGTATGCAGAGGTGACACATATGACAACTACAACAGAAAGCAGGAAGAAAGTGAAAGTCGCTCAGTTTTCTGTTTTTACTCTTTGCGACCCCATGGACTATACAGTCCATGGAATTCTCCAGGCCAGAATACTGGAGTGGGTAGCCTTTCCCTTCTCCAAGGGATCTTCTCCACCCAGGGATCAAACCCAGGTCTCCCACATTGCAGGCGGCTTCTTTACCAGTTGAACCACAAGAGATTTTTTTTTCTTTTGACTACACTGTGTCTTTGTTGCTGCAAGATGGCTTTCTCTAGTTGCAGTGAAGGGGGATGTGGCATCCTGGAATATGAAGTCAAGTTGGCCTTAGGAAGCATCACTATGAACAAAGCTGGTGGAGGTGATGGAATTCCAGTTGAGCTATTTAAAATCCTAAAAGATGATGCTGTGAAAGTGTTTCACTCAATATGGCAGCAAATTTGGAAAAGTCAGTAGTGGCCACGGGACTGGAAAAGGTCAGTTTTCATTCCAATCCCAAAGAAAGGCAATACCAAAGAATGCTCAAACTACCGCACAATTGCACTCATCTCACACGCTAGCAAAGTAATGCTCGAAATTCTCCAAGCCAGGCTTCAGCAACACATGAACCATGAACTTCCAGATGTTCAAGCTGAATTTAGAAAAGGCAGAGGAACCAGAGATCAAATTACCAACATCCACTGGATCTTCAAAAAAGCAAGAGAGTTCCAGAAAAACATCCATTTCTGCTTTATTGACTATGCCAAAGCCTTTAACTGTGCGTATCACAATAAACTGTGGAGAATTCTGAAAGAGACGGGAGTACCAGACCACCTGACCTGGCTCTTGAGAAATCTGTATTCAAGTCAGGAAGCAACAGGTAGAACTGGACATGGAACAGACTGGTTCCAAATAGGGAAAGGAGTATGTCAAGGCTGTATGTTGTCACCTTGATTATTTAACTTATATGCAGAGTACATCATGAGAAACGCTGGGCTGGAGGAAGCACAAGCTGGAATCAAGATTGCCGGGAGGAATATCAATAACCTCAGATATGCAGATGACACCACCCTTATGGCAGAAAGTGAAGAAGAACTAAAGGGCCTCTTGATGAAAGTAAAAGAGGAGAGTGAAAAAGTTGGCTTAAAGCTCAACATTCAGAAAACTAAGATCATGGCATCCGGCCCCATCACTTCATGGCAAATAGATGGGAAAACAGTGAAAACAGTGGCTGACTTTACTTTTGGGGGCTCCAAAATCACTGCAGATGGTGACTGCAGCCATGAAATTAAAAGACTCTTATTCCTTGGAAGGGAAATTATGACCAACCTAGACAGCATATTAAAAAGCAGAGACATTACTTTGCCAACAAAGGTCCATCTAGTCAAGGCTATGGTTTTTCCAGTAGTCATGTATGGATGTGAGAGTTGGACTATAAAGAAAGCTGAGCACTGAAGAATTGATGCATTTGAACTGTGGTGTTGGAGAAAACTCTCAAGAGTCCCTTGGACTGCAAGGAGATCCAACCAGTCCATCCTAAAGATCAGTCCTGGGTGTTCACTGGAAGGACTGATGTTGAAGCTGAAGCTCCAATACTTTGGCCACCTGATGTGAAGAGCTGACTCATTTGAAAAGACCCTGATGCTGGGAAAGATTAAAGGCGGGAGGAGAAGGGGAATGACAGAGGATGAGACGGTGGGATGGCATCACCGACTCGTTGGACATGAGTTTGGGTAAACTCCAGGAGTTGGTGATGGACAGGGAGGCCTGGTGTGCTGCAGTCCATGGGGTTGCAAAGAGTGGGACACGACTGAGCGACTGAACTGAACTGAACTGAGTGAACGGAGGTTACTCTCTAGTTGCGCTGCACAGGCTTCTCATTGCAGCGGCTTCTCTTGCTGTGGAGCACGGGCTCTAGGACTTGTGGGCCTCAGCAGTTGCAGCACGTGGGGTCAGTAGTTGTGACACAGAGGCTTAGTTGCTTCGAGGCATGTGGAATCTTCCCAGACCAGGCATGGAACCCTCGTCCCCTGCATTGGCAGGCATATTCTTAACCACCAGGGAAGTCCTCGGGTGGTGAGGTTTTTACATTGCACTTGTATTAGTCAAGGTCCTCCAGAGAAACAGAACCAACAGAACCAATAAAAATATATGTACGATTTATTTATTTTAAGGAATTAGTTCGGAGAGGGAGGCGGGAGGGGGGATCGGAATGGGGAACACATGTAAATCCATGGCTGATTCATGTCAATGTATGGCAAAAACCACTACAATATTATAAAGTAATTAGCCTCCAACGAATAAAAATAAATCAGAAAAAAAAAAAAAGGAATCAGTTCATGTGGTTGTAAGGGTTGGCAAGTCTAAAACCTGTAGGGCCAGCCAACAGACTGGAAATTCAGAAAGGGGCTGATGTAATCTGAATTCCTTCCACTCTGAGAAGCCTAAAGGCTTTCACCTGGTGAGATGAGAGGCCCACCCACATTATTGAGGGTAATCTCCTTTACTTAGTAAAATGAGTGTATGTTGATCACATCTACAAAATACTTTCACAGCACCCTCTAGACCAGTGTTTGACCAAATAACTGGGCACCCTAGGCATTTAGTGAAACTACACCAGGGCATTTAATCACTCTGACCAGTTTCATCACTAATTCATTCCTCAGATGCATTCATGCTATTTTCTCTACCTACTGTGTTCTTTATGTCAATGTTTATATTTTTCATTCAATACTTCAAAGGAGTTCCCTGGCGGCCTAGTGGTTAGGATTCTGGGCTTTCACTGCTGTGACCTCGGTTCAATCCCCGGTTGGGGAACTGAGATCCCACAAGCCGAGTGGCCAAAAAACACAAAGATTCTGTTTGATTCACTTTCTTTCTTTTTTTTTGGCTGTGCCAGGTCTTAGTTAGGGCATGTGCGATCTAGTTCTCTGACTAGGGATGGAACCCAGGCCCCCTGCACTGGGAGCGTGGAGTCTTAGCCACAGGACCACCAAGGAAATCCCACCCCCCTGCCCACCCCCCTCCAACCGCAGCCTGTGTTTCCACTCTGTGGTATTCAGCAGGTACACGAGTCAGTCTGGAGGGTTCAGGACAGTGGTGGTGGTGGCTGGCAAAGTGCTGAGTCCTGACCACTGGACTACCAGGGAATTCCCGCAGCTGGGATTCTTGACCCGAGTGTGAACATGATGTCTCAGTGGTGTCAACACCGACTCAGGGCTGAGTGTTCCCAGAAGGGGAATGTGAAAGCTGTTTTTTTCTTAAGTCCTAGGCCAGGAAATGGCACGATAGCATCCTATTGATCAACAAATCTCAAACCCATGTTTAAGGGCAGGAGAACTGGACTCTACTTCTCTGTAGGAGGAGCATCAAAGAGGCCATTCTTCAGTGACCTGGTGCACAGTGGTGTTCCATATATATGGAACAAATGACTCTGAATGTGCAACCGAGGCCTGGAGCTAACTAGATCTGTGTGCACCTCCTACCTCCTCTCCTTGGAAAAAGAAAGGAATTGCTATATCAAAAGCCATCCTTTTTTGTTTGCTTTAAATAAACTTTTTATCTTGTACTGGAGTATAGCCAATTAACAATGTTGTGATAGTTTCAGGTAAACGGTGAAGGGACTCAGCCATACATATACATGTATCCATTCTCCCCCAAACTCTCCTCCCATCCAGGCTGTCATATAACATTGAGCAGAGTTCCTTGTGCTATACAGTAGGTCCTTGTTGGTCATCCATTTGAAATATAGCAGTGTGTACATGTCCATCCCAAACTCCCTATCTCTTCCCTCCATTCTCCAGACCCCTCTCACCCTGCAACCTCAACCATAGGTTCCTTCTCTAAGCCTGTGAGTCTGTTTTGTAAATAAAAGGCACATTTTTTCTTTTTTATTCAGTTGAAAGACACTGCCAAACAGCTCTCCAGAAAGGTACCTTTGGCAAATTTTTAACATTATCATTAGGCTTTGGTTCATCCACTCATATACAATGAATGCATTTTTTGCCCAGGCAACTCCACGCTCAGAGAAAACAGACCTAACACCTACAAAACTAAAGTGGCCTCCAGGGGGCAGGAGAGAAGGAGCAAAGGCAGGTTACAGCTCGGTCTGGGCTGGGAACTCGAAGGTCCGGACAGAACAAGGCAGCTCTGGGTTTGCAAAAGCTTGACCTACAAAGGACAACCTGACTTCCTCCTTTGGCTTTGCTGCTAATGCAGAACACATAAATACAGACAGTAGAAGAGGAAGCTGTTTCTATGACCTGCGACGATAGGTAAAAAGTAGAGGTTCCTAGGTAAGTCAGGAAGCTACCCCCATTTAGGGCTTTGTTTAAGAAAATACGTACCTACCCTGTCGTACACACCTACCTTGAAGACCAACGGGGCTTGGGAGGCTAAAAGCCTTGGTGTCAGGCACTATTCTAAGCACATTTTGTGCATTCTCTCATTTAATCCTGTCGGTAATCCTCAGGGATAGGCACTAGGCTTATTTCCAGTTTTCAGATGAGGAAACAGGCACAGAGAGTTGAAGCCATTTGTCCAAGGTCACACAGTGAGTGGAGGGTCTGGGGAGCCAGGATGCCCACCCAAGAATATCTCAGTCTGAAGCTCAGGTTCCTAAATACTACCCTTTTTGAGATTTTTTTCATTAGTGTGATCAAACCTTACTGCTGGAAGGTCTCGGGACAGTCTCTAAACTCTTCACGCTTATGGCCCTATGCCTAGCACAAAGCCTGGTGCAAGGTGGGCTTCAAATAAATATTTACTGAATAAATAAATAAATGAGCATGGCTCACTGATCTGAATATTATTCACGGATTCAGACCATCAACCTTGCTCACTTTTCTCCCCATAAAAAAATATAGGAATAACTTAAACACATGGAAAATCACCCTTTTTATGGACATTTTTGCAAAATTTGACAAACATATATGGTCAATTGTGTAACCATCACCCCAGACAAGATATAGAATGATTCCATCATCCTCCCAAATTTCCCTGTGCTTCTTAGTAGTAAACCCCCCTCCACACACACACACCCAACCTCACTCCCAGCCCCTGTCAACCACTGGTCTGTTTTTTGTTCCTATAGTTTTGCTTTCCCAAGAATGTCACACGAAGGAAGTCACACAGCCTATAGTCTCTTGTGGTTGAGTGTATCAATTGTTCATTCCGTTTATTCCCGAGTAATATTCCATTGTATGACTGTTCCACAATTTGTTTATACAATCTACAGTTGAGGAGCATTCAGGTCGTTGCTGGGTTTCTGCTATTCCCAATGAAACTGCCATAAACATTCCTGTACAGGGTTTTGTGTGAACGTAGCTTCTCATTCCTCTAGGATCAATATCTAGGAGAGGAATTGCAAGGTTATATGGCAAATGTGTAGTTACTTACATAAGAAGCTGCTAGATTGTTTCCCTAAGTGGCTGCACTATTTTGTATTTTCACCAGAAATGTACAAACGTTCCAGTTGTTCTAAATCCTCATTAGCACTCAAAATTGTCAAATTTAAAAAATGTTAGCTATTTTAATAGGTGTGTGAAAGTACAGTATCTCATTCTGGTTTTAATCTGTATTTCCCTAATGACTAATGATGTTGAACATCTTTTCCTGTGCTTATTTGCCATCTGTATATCTTTTTTGGTGAAGTGTGTCTGTTAAAATCCTTTGCCCATTTTTTTTTAAAGGATTGTTTTCTTACGATTGACTTTTTAGAGTCCTTTATATATTTAGGACACAAAAGTTTTGTCATAAATATGCTTTGCAAATATATTCTCCCAGACTGTGGTTTGCCTTTTCATTCATTCTTTGAACAAGGTCTTTTGATAAGTGTTCTTAATTTTGACGAAATCTAACCCATTGATTGATTTCTTTTATGGATTATGCATTAGGTAATACATCTAAGAACTCTTTGACTAACCCAAAGTCACAAAAAATTTTCTGTTTTCTCTTAGAAGTTTCGTATAACCATAGAATACGATTGCTGTTTTAAATGAGATAACATATGCAAAGCCTTTAGCTCAGGGCCTGCTGCTTAGTTAACATAAGAATCAATAAACAGAGTCTAAGATGGATATTTGTGTATGAAATGTTTATAAGAGGTGCCCTCACACCCACCACATTTCCTCTGCACAGATCTGGTGTCCTGTCATCACAAAATTCAAGATATTCTGTCATCACTGCGGCAACAAAGGCCTCTGCAGATAGACACCCTTATCCAACCACCTCCTGGAACCGGTGGGGACATGGAGGCCCTGGGGACTACAAGTCATCCTAAGAGCCAGACTTGGAAGATCATCATTCTCACTGCAGTGAACAGTCTTTCATCCAGCCTCTGTTTCCATGATACCTGGAGCTCTAGGCCAAGCAGTGATGGGGTGATGGGGACTAGGGTCTGTTTACTGAGCACGTACTGTCACAACAGTACTGAACTTCCCTGGTGGCTCAGACGGTAAAGCATCTGCCTACAATGCGGGAGACCCAGGTTCGATCCCTGGGTTGGGAAGATCCTCTGGAGAAGGAAATGACAACCCACTCCAGTACTCTTGCCTGGAAAATCCCCTGGACAGAGGAGCGCTGTAGGCTACATTCCATGGGGTCGCAAAGAGTCAGACACAACTGAGCGACTTCACTTTCACTGTCACAACGAACTGTGGAAAATGTTGAAAGAGATGGGAATACTAGACCACCTTACCTGCCTCCTAAGAAATCTGTATGTAGGTCAAGAAGCAACAGTTAGAACTGGACATGGCACAACAGACTTGTTCCAAATCAGGAAAGGAGTACATCAAGGCTGTATATTGTCACCCTGCTTATTTAACTTATATCCAGAGTACATCATGCGAAATGCCAGGCTGGATGAAGCACAAGCTGAAATCAAGATTGCCGGGAGAAATATCAATAACCTCAGATAGGCAGATGACACCACCCTTATGGCAGAAAGTGAAGAAGAACTAAAGAGTCTCTTGATGAAAGTGAAAGAGGAGAGTGAAAAAGTTGGCTTAAAATTCAACATTCAGAAAACTAATATCATGGCATCCAGCTTCATCACTTCATGGCAAGTAGATGGGGAAACAATGGAAACAGTGACAGACCTTATTTTCTTGGGGTTCAAAAATCATTGCAGATGGTGACTGCAGCTGTGAAATTAAAAGATGCTTGCTCCTTGGAAGAAAAGCAGTGACCAACCTAGACAGCATATTAAAAAGCAGAGACATTACATTGCCAACAAAGGGCTGTCTAGTCAAAGCTATGGTTTTCCCAGTAGTCATGTATGGATGTGAGAATTGGACTATAAAGAAAGCTGAGTGCTGAAGAATTGATGCATTTGAACTGTGGTGTTGGGGGAAGGCTCTTGAGAGTCCCTTGGACTACAAGGAGATCAAATCAGTCAATCCTAAAGGAAATCAATCCTGAATATTCATTGGAAGAACTGATGCTGAAGCTGAAACTCCAATACTTTGGCCACCTGATGCGAAGAATTGACTCCTTGGAAAAGACCCTGATGCTGGGAAAGATTGAAGGCAGCATGAGAAGAGGACGTCAGAGGATGAGATGGTTGGATGGCATCACCGATGCGATGGACAAGAGTTTGAGCAGGCTCCGGGAGTTGGTGATGGACAGGGAGGCCTGGTGTGCTGCAGTCCATGGGGTCACAAGGAGTCAGACAGGACTGAGTGACTGAACTGAACTGTGTGCCAGGACCTGGGTTATAACAGTGAACAAAGTAGACAAAATCCACAGACTAGCAGAGGAAGACAATGAACAAATAATAATAATTACCGGGTGCATAGTATGACAGTGGGTGGAGTTCCTGCGTGCCCAGTTCTGTCCAACACTTTGCAACCCCATGGGCTATAGACCACCAGGCTCCTCCATCCATGGAATTTTCCAGGAAAGAATACTGAAACGAGTTGCCTTTCCTCCTCTAGCGGATCTTCCTGGCTCAGGGATTGAACCTTCATCTCCTCAAATGCCAGGCAGATAGTTTACCACTGAGCTACCTGGGAAGCCTGCTGGTGGGTTGGCGGGTAGGTGGGTCCTCTCCAAAAGAATTTATTGCCCTTCTTCCGCCTTTGCTTCTGAGCCAAGTATCGCTGACCCCTCCAGGCTGGGAGTGGAGGACACACAGGACGTGAACAGTGAGTGTAAAAGCAAGGTGGAAGGCTGGGAGGTGGGGGGGGGTGGGGGGCTGTGCTTCAGAAGGCTCTCGAGAAAAGGGTTATTCATTCGCGATTCATTCATTCAAAAGTCTTCCTGCGACACCTCCTGTGTCCCAAGCACCCCATAAGGAGAACAAAGGCAGTCCCTCCTCGCTCATTATATTGGGGGCAAGACAGATCGCCAGGAAACCAGCAAACAAGTAACGAAGGAGGTTTCATCCCAGAGCCGCGTAGGCTCGGAGGGCAGTGATGGACGCAGGGCGGCCCGGTCCTGGGGGGCGGGGACAAGTCCTGCATTTGCTGCACACACACAGGCCCTCCTCGTCCCCCCGCCCCCTCTACTTAGCAAAGAGGTCGCCAAGCCGGCGACGAGCGCGCCCTCCGCCGGGACCGCAGCACCCGCGCCCCCGAGATCGAGGGAGCGCGCGGCCCACCCCCGCGCCCGCCCGGCGCCCTCCGCGCACAGCGCCCCCTCGCGGGAGCCCTAGACCACGCCGGTGGCGCGAGCAGGGGAGGGGGCGGGGGCCCCGCGCACGCGCACGGGCCGGCGGCGCGCGCCGAACGGGGGGCACCGCGCGGGTGCAGCCACGATGGAAGGGGGTGCGTATGGAGCTGGCAAAGCCGGGGGCGCCTTCGACCCCTACACCCTGGTCCGGCAGCCTCACACCATCCTGCGCGTCGTGTCCTGGGTAAGGACGGCCGGGTGGCCCGGCCGGACTCGGGGTGGGGGGCCGGGGTCGGGGGTGCGGGCAAGGGCCGAGCGCCCGGACGGGCGCCAACTCCCCCGCGGGCCGCGGGGGACCCGGGCGCGGCCTCTGGTAGTGGGCCGTTTGGCAGGGGTCCTGGCGCTCGCCCCCTCTTCCTTCCCGAGCCGCCTGGACGGGGGTGCCCAGCGCTCGCTGAGGCTTCCTGCTCCCCCACCCCTGGCTTCCCGGTGACCCCACTTCTTACTCTCCCCCCCATCGCGGTGACCTCCAGGCCGCGACCAGGCACCTCACGGTTCGGGCTGCGTGCGGCCGCTTGGGCGGACTGGCGACCGTGGGGACCAAACCCTGGTTTCAGGTGGCTTTTTTTTTGAGAGGGGGTGTGTGTCTGTGAATCACCAGCTGGCCTTGTTTTTGAGAGTAGGGGGGTGAATCAGGGCGTGGATCGTCTCGCGGGGGTGCACGCGCGCTTGCCATGGACGTTCAAGGAGAGGGCAGGAAACCGGGTTTTTGTGGCTTCACCTGGACAGTGTGGAGCGACGCGGCGGGAGCCGGATTCCTGGCTTCCACCGCGAACTGCCTTTCCGCAGCGTGACCTTGGGCTGGAAGCCACCCGAGAAATGTTCATGGGAAACGAGTAGTTAAATTCCGAGGTGGGCAGCGTCACCTCCTCTGGCTTGCCTCAGTTTCCCTATTTGTGGCGAGATGGGAGGAGCCTCCTTGAGAACTCCTTGGGCTGGGGTATTACCTGAATACAACCGGATGCCCGAGGAGGAGCGGGGTAGAAGGACCCCTGCCCACAGAGAAGGGCAGAGAGGCCCGATCTGGACCTCCAGCCTGGTGAGGGCCGAACACCCCAGTGCAGAGAGCTGAGTGGGGGGTCCCTGTTCAAACCTGGGGTCGAGGAGAGGATGGGACAGAGCCAGCACACAGGGAAGGGGGTCACAGGGGGTCCCCCTCAGGGAAAGGAGGTCTGCCCCTCTCTGGAGAGGGCTATCTGGGGCTCCCTCGGGTTGCCCAGGCCCACTCACTGGAGGGTCTTGCCTCTGCAGGCCTGGGGCCCCTGCCTGTGGGCCTAGGTTAGAAGTGCCTGGATTGGGGACCCTGGGCAGGGGCCCTGCCAGCCACCCCAGGGGGCTACACCTAAAGCCAGCTGTGGCCAAGGCATGCTCAAGCTCCCTCACTTCCTGGATTTTCAGGGCCGTATTAGCTTGCAATGGGTGGGACTGCTTGGGTATTTATCTCTGGCCTCCCAGAGGAAAAGGGAGCTATTTACCTTTGCTTTGTCTAAAAACGTTCAACCCTCCCTCTGGTGCCACAGGAAGCGTCGTGGCCACATTTACACTCCAGGCTTCTCAAGTGCCCCCCAGATGGGGAGCTCTCTGAGGGCAGGGAAGCCTGGTGCTGGCACATGGCCAGGCACCCCAGGGGTACATCTTGGAGGGTTTGTGGTGCTGAGTTCATTCATCCGTGTCGTCTCCAGCTCCCCAGAGACCCTGGCAAATCCTCAGCAACAGTGCAGCTCTGGGGGACACCTGCCTGATCAGGTGGGCCGGCTCTGTGCTCTGCTTCCCTCACCTGGCCTCTGGGCTGCTGGCCTGGGTGGGTGAAGTCACCGGCTTTGTGAGGCGGTGTGGGCGTTTTGTCTGCCTGGGTCACTTCTGCTGGTGATGGCTTCATTTAGCGAAGCTTTATTGAGTCGGCTAGGCCCGGAGGGAAGGCGGCATGACTCAGACACAGCCCTTTAGTGCCAGGGAGCCTCCGGTCCTGCCGGGGAGTGAGCCAGGCACCCCCAGGCAGAGAGGCTGGGAGAGCTCAGGGAGGAATCAGAGAAGCTTCCTGGAGAAGGTAATGTCAAACTGGGCCTGGAAGGACGAGGAGGGCTGACAGGCGTGCACATTCAAGCGCAGGGAGGACTTCCAAGCAGAAGAGAGAAAAGGTCACTGAGCACCTACTGTGTGCAGGGCTGCATTTACGATTGCCCACCTATTTCCCCCGGAAACGCACATGAGGCATCCGAGGTTCAGAGAGGCCCAGTGGCAAATGGAGAGGATTTGAACCCAAATCTTCCTGTTTCCAAAGCACGGTGCTTCCCTTGGATCAGAAAGCGTTTGGAATCCTGGGATCTCAGATTGGGACAGAATAAGGGTCATCTGGGTCCACCCCCCATCCAATACCCCAAAGGCCCCCACAACCTCCCAGCCCTGCTCCCTGCCTTTGTGTGAGCGGAGGCGTCTGATACAGGCTGATTGACAGTTTAAAAAATGTATATAGATTTCATCCCTGATCATTTAGAAGTAATACCTGCTGATAAACGGAGAACACAAGTCACTTGTGATGATTGTACAATGATATATATGTACTTCGCACCACTGATCTGTATACTTAAAAATGGTTAAGGTGGTTAATTTTATGTTATGTGTGTGTGTGCTCAGTCATGTCCGACTCTTCGTGACCCCATGGGCTGCAGTCCACCATGCTTCTCTGTCTGTAGGGTTTTCCAGGCAAGGTTACTGGAGTTGTCATTTTCTACTCCAATATTGTATGTATCTTACCACAAAAAAAGGAAGAAAAAGCCCATGTGATCCCACCTCACAGGAAAGGCTCTGTCTCCTTCCAGTCTTTCTCAAAAACACGTGATGTCCTGAGACATTTTAACATGTTGGGGTCATGTCATGGACACACATGCCGACCTGCCCTTTGCCCTCCTGAGTCTGGCAGGTCTTGAGCTTCACCTTCGAGCTAATGGAATCTGAGCATCCATCACCGATTTGCCCTCGTTTGCCAGAACTTTCCTGGCTTCTACATGGGAAGTCCCATATCCTGGGAGCAGCCCTGTCCCAGACAGACAAGACGGCCGGTCAACCTGTCCAGGATTCCTGTGCCCCCCAGACCCTTCTCGCAGCCTTGGAGGGGCCCTAGCATTGAGAGCACGTGGGCTCCTGATTTTGTAAAAATCTGTAAAAGAAAGATCTTTGTTATTTCTGTTATTTATTTGAAAGTGGGCCCCCAAAGCATGTAAGCTTCGGGGAGTCACCAAACCTGGACCTACCCTAGAATTTGAGCCCCCAAGCCCGCAGGACCCCCTGATCTCTTGACTGAGGCTTTCTCAACTCCTCTCCACCCCCGTTCGTCCTACACTCCCCTAGCCCGGCCCCTCCCGACAAGTGAGGTTGATTACTCACCTCTGGGATTGAGAAATTGACCCTGAGGGTTAAGGTACAGAGGGAGCTGATGAGTCCTCTGGTAGATTCCAACTTGGACCCTTTCTGATCTGGGCAAGGTGAAGTTCAGGTGGAGCAGGTAGAGCTCAGAGCTGCCTCCTCTTTGCTGGCTGGGGGAACAGGAGGTCTGGCGCTAGCCGTGGCTACCCCAAGTGCCTCTGTTTCCCCATCAGAGGTGCCCGATCTGGCTCTGATCCTGCAGCCTGTCAGTGACCCCTTTCTTTGTCCAGAGCCAGGTGAGAACAAAGAAGTTTTAGCAGGGAGCTAGCTGATGGGCTGCTGTCTATGGGGTCGTACAGAGTCGGATACGACTGAAACGACTTAGCAGCAGCAGCAGCTGATTTCATGTGAAGGCCCTCCTATTTGAAATTTACATCTTTACTTTTAGAGCATTGAAATGACCCATGGGAAAAAAATAGTGGCGCTGATGAATAAGAGGTTTTCTTTTTCTTTCTGGATTAATGCTCTGTTTCGGCACAAATTAAACAATAAACTGTTTGAGGTATTGCTGTTTTCACAATTGATCTCTTAAGGGCTTTGGCTTATAACACTCAGGATGCTGTAAGTAGAGTGGGACATCTTTTCCCCCATGACAGAAGTAAGGGGCAGGCTGGAGGTGACTTGTCTGCTGGCTGGAGACAGAGCCTGGGCCTGGGACTGTCAGAGCCCCAGTTTCAACCCGGCCCACTCGGGTCCACATTCAGTGTACCACCCGTGGCTTACCTGAGTTGTGGTGGTGTTAAGGAGTGGCTTGAGGAAGCAGTTTTACACCCTCATTTTTATTAGATTCCCTCAATCACTGCAAGCAAACACTGAGTATAAAAGCTGAGTTGGCAGGATATCCCTGGAGGTCCAGTGGTTAAGACTTGGTGCTTCCACTGCAGGGAGTGCAGATTCGATTCCTGGTTGGGGAACAGAGATCCTACATGCCATGGTCATGGCCAAAAAAAAGCTGAGTTTGCTTTGCGAAGGCAGCACCTTCAAAATGAGACCCCCTTGTCTCTATTCCCAACCATTTGCTCTTGCTGTCCTGCCTGGAAATTCTGGAGCCTGCAGTGGCAGTGGGTAAAACGGGTCCAGGGTGGTGACGGAGCCTGTGGCCAGCTCTGGCGTTCATTCATTCCACAAACACCAACCCCCTGCTGGATGCCTGCCTATGTGTCCCACCAGCGATCCCTCCCGGTCCAGTGAGAACAGAATTGAATGGACCGGAACCATCCAGAAGGCTTGGAATGTAACAAGAGGGAGAGCCAATGCGGAGTGGCTACCTCTCTGCCTGAGGGCATGACTCCTGAGCTGATCCTGATAAAGAAGGTGGGGGAAGTGTATATTCCAGGTGGGAGGAACAGCAGGTCTAAGTGGGTTTCAGGAGCCATGCTGAGCTCTTGGGGACCCTGGGTGTGTGAGTGAGAGTGAGAAGTCGGTCCAGAGGCGTGGGGGCAGGCAGGTGGGCAGCCCAGGGCAAGCCTTGGATGCCAGTTTCACAAGCTGAGCCTCATCTGAGAGCCATGGAGAGCCTCAGAGCGGGAGTTCAAGCTGAGAAAAGGAGGCGTGTTTTGGGAGCTTCCCTGCAGTGCCGGGTGGAGGTGTGACTTGGGGAGGGTGCTAGGGGAGGGAGGCCCAGCAGGAAATGTGTGGAATGGTCCAGCCTGTCCTCTCCCAGCACCAGGCAAGGCCCTGTCCCTTACGTAGGGAGCTGGGTCCAGTGCTCCTTCGGCATTTATTGCTGAAGGTCTTGAAATCTTCCTCGCCTGTGGCTGACCTGTGACTGGCTGGTCCCATCACTCTCAGGCCTAGGAGGGGGTCAGGAGAGGGCTGGTAGGTTTCTGCATGTGTCTTGGGCGTCTCGTGTCCTGGGATGGTTCAGGAGCTTGAGGAGTCTTGGGTTTGGCATCAATGCAGGGCCGCCAGAGGGGGACCTTGGAAGGTCCCAGCCTCATCAGTAGCATGGGATTGAGGTGCCCGGGCCCCAGGGAGTACCGTACTGACTTGGTTTGTGAAAATGGACATATAAAGGGCCTGCCACCCAATCCGCTCCTCTAGGCACGTGACATCCCTGTCCAGTGGGTTTCGTTCCCCCACCCCCACCCCCCGCCACTTTGAGTGAGATTTCAGCCTGAACCTGACTTTCAGGACATGGCCCCTGCTTCCTGCTCTGGGGAGTCCCCAGCCACATGGGGAGTCCCACACGGCCACTTGTGCAGAGCCGTCAGGCGGGCCTGAGCCTGGGGAGAAAGAACGAAGCCTGGGCGAGGGAGAGCGAAGAGGACAAGCCAGGAGGAGGGGGTGGGGAAGGGAGAGGGCAGATGGCAGAACTGGCACGGGAGCCGCTTTGGCACCTCCACCGGAAGAACCAGCTGTCCGGTGGGAGGGGAGGCCGGGCCGGGTGTCAGGAGTGCCTGGGGCCCAAGGCCTGAGGCTGTGTCCTGCACCCACTCCGACCGTGACGGGTGGTGTGACTTGAGTAACAGGTCAAGGTGTGGCCTCAGTTCCCCCATCTGTCAGATGGGAACAGGAGACTCAGGTTGGGCTGGTGAGTTCCCAGCCTCTCCACCCTCAAAGAACCCTCCTCTTGCTCCTAGTGCATTGCAGGTGGCGAACTTCGAGACTATAGTCAGTGTTTAAAGAAGTGATGGCAACCTCCCCACGCCCCCCACCAATGCTTTGTGGGGGTCTGCAGAGTGGGCCTGGCCCTAGGGACAGAGCCGTGGGAGCCGGGCAGTGTCAGCTGGAGCTGGCTGGGTGGCCCATGCCCTCCCTGTGTTTCTGGGGAAGCCCTCCCACCCAGGAGGGAATCATGCTCACGCCCCCTCTGCTGGGGAAGATGGCATGGGGGAGGGGCACTGCGGGGAAGGGGTGGCCTTTTGGCTGGGACAGACCCAGGCTTTCAGGCCCAGGCTGTTTAGAAAGTGAGCATCCAGGAGCCCCAACCTTCCTGGGCTCCCCAAACAGCTCAGGGTCCAGGGGTCAAGAGGACACGGTCTGTTCCCCAGATCTCCGGCCCTCCTCTGAACACCCCTTGACCCCTTCCTTAAAATTGCAGGGTAACTGGTCCCGCCCCAGCCCTGCTTCCCCCAGCACAGGCCGCCTTCTCTGTGGGGACTAATCTTTGCTTCGTGCCCTCCCTCCAGTCGAGCCTGGAGATGGGGCAGAGTCCTCCTGGCTCCTGAGGCTGCTTCCAGACCATTCTCCCCCAGCTTGGAATCTCAGGCCAGCTCCGGACCAGCCACTGCCCTCACTGTGGCCCAGCCCCCGGTCACTTCCTGTCCCTCAAAAATGCAGAGACTCCGTGCCGCGCCTGCCCACCCCAGCAACGTCTTGCCTGCCTTCCTGGTCTCTGCAGCACCCCGCTTCTGTGGCCCTTCTCTCCGGCTGGCCTCCTTCCTCTCTGCCTCAGCCACTCTCACTGGGCATACCCTGGTTCTGGCTGTCATTCCTGGCGAGGACTCAGGTGTCCTCCCCTCCCCACCCCGCCTGTCTTTCCAGCTCTCTCCCTTGTCGTCCTTGACCCGGGACCCTCCCGCGGTGCCCCGGCCCTCACCCCATCCTGTGCCTCTCCAGCACGGGCTCCCGGGTGGTCTCACCCACCTGCTCTGGGCTCCAGCCTTCCTACGTCGCTGCTGCGCTCACCTGGCAGAGTCCTGCTGGCATCCACCCTCAGCCTCCGCACGCCCGCCCTCCCCCAGGCTCCCTCCTGTTCTGGCGGCCAGGCCAGCCTCACAGGGTCCACCGGATCCGCCCTGTCACCTGCTCAAGGACTCGAGTTCCCTCTCTTCCCCCTTCCCTCCTTCCCTCCACTCTCGCCTCCATCCTGGATGCTGGCTCTCTCCCGTCGGCTTACAAACATGTGTTCTTTCCACCCCCTCGCCCAGTCCTCTGGTTCTCCAGAAGGTTTGGCTGTGGTCGCTGTCCCCGGTGTTCCTGTCCGGCTTTCTCCCACACGCGCGCCCCGTTCAGGCCCTTGCCCTCACGCCTCCACCTTGTCAAGATCACCTGTGACCTTCACGTGGGCAGATCCCACGGCCGATCGTCATTAATGGCTCTCTCAGCCGCATCTGGCCCGCCGAGGGGTTCGTACATCCTCCCGGTGGTTCCAGCAGCCGCGGGACTCTGGCCTCCTCTTTAATGTGCCCAGTCTGTGCGAGGCTCACAGTCTAGCGGAGGGAAATGCGGCGGAGAAACCACCTAAGATCCGGAGGTGAGCGCAAGACCTAGAGTGAGGGGACGAGGGGACACTCACTCAGGCCCAGGACGGGCTGGAGCAATGGGGCCAGCCAGGCAGAGGGGAGCTGTTCCAGGCAGAAGGAATGGGAGGGGTGGAGGTCGAGGCCAAGAGGTACCACACAGTGATGTAAGATCTGGGGGCCAGGGACCACAGTCACATCCCCCAGTGCTAGACGGCGCCTGGATCCCATCGGGGCTCACATGTGGGTGAATGAGGCTGGGAACTGCCCTGCCCCACTCTCCTTCCACGCACGTTCTCCATTCAAGTCTCCAGTCTTCAGGGTGAGTGGGTCTCAGTTTCCCCATGTCTAAAGGGGCTTCCCGCCCCACTGCGGTTATGCAGCCAGAGGAAGGGGGAGACGGGACGCCTTCGGATCAGCAGGCTGAGTCTCAGCGCCTCGGGGACAGGGCCCCTGCCCAGCAAGGCCACTCCCACCCCCACTGGAGAGAGCACACACGGGAACAGCTTGCAGGAAGATTACAGCCTAATCCGCCGCAGGTCGCTTCCAAGGCTGCAGAGGTGGTGGCCGGGCCAGGGAGGAGAGAAGGGGGCCTGCCCGCCCTGCCTCGGCCCCGCGGCTCTGCACGAGGCTCCTGAGGAAGCCAAGTGCCCGCCCGGTGCCCGTCACGCGCCGCTGTGCTGGCTTAGGCCCTTCCCCTCACATGACTCCGGGGGAGGCAGGGCCCATTTCCAGGAAGGGAGCCCTCGCAGCCTGACTCGTCCCTCAGATGCCCGGCTTCCCCTTTCTTCGTCCACCCTCCCCTGGGGCCCAGGAGGCAGAGACTTCACAGGGACACTGGCAGGAGGGTGGTTCAGCTCTTGCTGAGGGAGAGGACTTGGCAGCCTGTTGTTAGGGAGTGAGCCCCCTGTGGTCAGAGGTGTGTAAGCCAAGGTGCTGAGGAGAGAATACTCTTTCAACTCTGGTGCTGCCTGCAGCTCTGCCTATTGTTCAGGCTTTCTGTTCACTCCCAACCCTCCCTCTGGGTCTGAGGTAGAGACACACACCCAACAGCGGAACCGGTACACGAGAAAAAAGTATATGTAATGATGTTATCAAGAAAATAAATGGGGTTATTGGCAAATATTGGAAGTCAGGTCTGGAGGGCTTCTCTGAGGAGGTGGCTTGCATTGAGATTTGGATATTGAGAAGGAACCAGCAGGAGCCAACTTGGAAAACCTGGGGGACTCTAGGCATCCCAGACAAAGGAAACAGCTGTGCAAAGGACCTGAGGCAGGAATGAGCTTAGGAGGGAGCAAGAGGAGAATGGCAGGAAAGGAGGCTGAGCGGAAGGCAGGAACCCTAGGGGTTGTAGTGGGGACGGGGCTCTCACCATGGAGGTGTGGGATGCAGCAGGGCGTGACGTAATCTGACTTAGGTCTAAAGAGATCTTTACAGCTGCGGTGAAGTGGATGGGGCAGGGGGGCAGGAGTGGTACACAGGGCCTGGGAAGCTGTTGTCATCGCCTGGCGACAGGGGACGGTGGCCTGGACTGTGTGGGGTGTGGAGGAAACAGAGTTGTCTGGGGAAGGCTGAAGAAATAGGCCCAGGAGCCAGGTTGGATGGGGTTTGAGGACACGCCCACTCTGGGGTCTGAGCAGCTGAGTGGGGGTCGGTGTGCAGACGGATAAGGGGCTGGAGGTCACTGGAGCCTGGGAGAGACCAGAGATGAGACCAGAGGCCCAAGAAGGGGAGCCTTGGGAATCCATCTTAGGGACTGGACTTTTTGCTCAGCCCAGGAGGGACTGAAGGCTTTCCTGGTAGTTCGGTTGGTAAAGAATCCGCCTGCAATGCAGGAGACCCCGGTTCGATTGCTGGGTCCCGAAGATCCCCTGGAGGAGGGCGTGTCAGTCCACTCCAGTGTTCTTGCCTGGAGAATCCCCTGAACAGAGGAGCCTGGCGGACTAAGTCCGTAGGGTCACACAGAGTTGGACACGACAGAGCGACTGAGCAGAGCACCGGAGGGACTGATGAGACCTGGGGATGGTGAGTGCCCCCTGGTGGCCGTCTGGAGCCGGCGCGGAGGAGGCGGTCCTGGGTCAGGCAGCAACATTGCGGCCTGGGGGTGCAACATTGCGGCCTGGGGGCGGACAGCAGCCCAGACCGCCAAGTGGAGAGCCAGCGAGCAGGTCAGCTGGCTGCCTTGCAGTGTGAGGCTGGGACCAGGGACTCCTCCCAGACGCCCGGTTTGGGAGCAGACGTCCCTGTACAGGGTGAGGCAGAAGATGCCAGCCGGAAATAGCAAGACTGGTGGGCAGTGGAGGCTCCTGACCTCATCTCTCCTTAGCTTATGGAGGAAGACTCAGCAGGTGCCCAAAGGTGTTTAAAGCCAGGCCTCTGGGAAGTTCCTGGCAAACAGCAGGGACCTCTGCCCCCACCTCCCCCCCGCTACCCCCAGTTTCCCCCGCCACCCCCACCCCCACCCCCCACCAGCTGGGCCAACTCTCCCTGGAGCCCAAGTTAGGCTGGTGCCCGGCAGTGGTCCAGGCCCAGGCTGCCAGTTCCATGTACAGACGTGGAGGAAAGTGGGCCAGGCCCCTCCTGCACTGTGGGTGGAGACAGGCTCGGGACAGCAGCTGTCGCTCCTGGGGCTCACCTGCTCCCAGAGTTTGGGATCTGGAATTCACTTCTTCATGGGGAGGCAGCTGAAGGTTAAGGGTTGGCTCGCGTTCTGGAATGGGGCTGGCTGGGGGCGCTGGGCCTGGGAGACCTGGCACCACAATTAACCTGCTCCAGGTGGGCTGGCCATGGGCAGGTCAAAGTCTAGATAAGCTTCAACTTCCCTCTCTGTGAAATGGGCTAAGTAAACCTGCTCTGTGGGGGTGTTTTCTTGCTGTTTGTTTATTGACATATAGTTGATTTACAACGTTGTGTTAGTTTCTGGTGTATGGCAGAGTGATTCCGTTTTACATATATGTTTATGTATTTTTTCAGATTCTTTTCCATTATAGGTTATTACAAGATATTGAATGTAGTTCCCTGTGCTATCCTGTAGAACTTGATCTATTTTATATACCGTGGTGTGCATCTCCTAACATGTAGGGGGGTGTTTGTAGGTTTGTTTTTTTCCTTAGAGGTTTTGATGGGGATTAAAGGAGATGATTTTTGTCAAGTGGTTGCAGGGCCCCTGTGGAGGCTGTGGGCTGGCTCAGGGTCTCAGCAGGGGACAAACCCATAGATGACTCCCAAGCAGGAGTAAGTGCAGGGTCAGGTGAGGGAGGGTGACTAGGAAAGAGGGTGTCCCAGAGGGCGGCTGCAGGTTGCCACCTCCCAGCAGGGTCTTGAAAGGTGCAAAGGAGTTCGTTCCTATCTGAAAGATGGAAAAGGTGGGGAAGTGCGTTCTGGGAGGTGGGAGCAGCTGGGGCAAAATGATCAAACAGCCTGTGACTTTGCCCACACTAACCCTCTGGGATGGCTGAATTGTGGGGTGGGAGAGGAAGAGATGTGAGACCAGGCAGGGTCTGGCAGTTCTGGAGTCTCTGTCTCTATGTGTCTGAATCCAGGAGCCTGAGATGCTGAGGTCCCTGCCCATTTATTTTTCTGAGTTTGGCATAGCTCTGCTCTAAATGCCATCTGGAATCTGGGTTTTCTTTTTTTTTAGACACAGGATTGGATTATAAAGATGGTGAAAAAAAAAAACAACATCTTGGCCCAGTTTACTTTGGTGCTTTTTTTAAAAAAACATTTTCTCTAGTGCAAGGGAAAGAAGTTGTTTTTCCTGTGCCTGCCAGTAACCAGGGGCCCCCCGAGGCCCCCACCCTCATTTTCTCTTGTTTCTCAGCTGCTGGTTCTGCCTTTGCAGACCTGTCTCCATTCCCTGCAGCAGATCTGCTCGTTGGGGTGAGCGTCTCCCTCCCATGCCTTTGCGGCTGTGGCCGGCATCAAATTTCATTTGGGTTTCATTTCCGGTTCTCCAGTGGCTGCTCTGTGTACACTTTGCCGTCCCCGTAGATCCGGCCTCAGCAGGTCACCCCAGAGGCCGCCCGACACAGGGCACCAGCCTTGGATTCAGAGAGACCCAGGTTTGAGTCTGCATCCACCCCAACCAGCCATGTGACCTGGGCAGGCCCCCCGCCAGACACAGGTAGAATGAGAATAAGGACAGGGACCTCGAGGAGTCAAGAGTGTGTGCTTCAGTCCCATCTTGGGCCTGGAGGAGTCCCCGTTCCTCCTCCCTCTGACTGTGGAACAGAAACCTGAGGCTGGGGCCTGCTCTCGGCGGGGGCTGCCTCCCACCGTCCCCCACCCTGACCCTGCACATACTCCTGCTTTGGATTCATCTATGGGCCTGTCCCCCACTGAGACCCTGAGCAGCCCACTGAGTCGGCGGGGGCGGTGGGCGGGGGAGACTGTGGCTAAACAGAGGCGTTCACCTCTGCTCAGAAGGTCCATAGGGAGCATGGGCAGACTGCAGGGGCCTGCTTGTGTGTTCTTAGCAGCACTTCTTCCCTTCCTGGAGCCTCAGTTTCTCGACCAGCACACTCTCAGCCTGGCCCGGGGAGGCTCTCAGTCCTGGCCCAGCCCTGCAGCTGGGGGACCTGGCATGACCCTCGACGCCCCCCTCCCCTCCCAGCAGCGGGCCTCTGTCTGCAGGTTCTGGTGACTTCCCCTCCACAGGACAGTCCCCTCCCACCCCTTCACCCCATCCCTTGACCCACACCAGCGGCCCCCCCCAATCCCTCAGCTGGGTGCTGCGTGGTCCCACTGGTCCCCCTGCTTTTACCTTTGCCCCACAGTCTTTTCTCCACCTCACCGGGGTGATTCTTTTAAAACCTAAGTCAGATCAAGTCACTCACCTTCTAAACTCCGCCTTCGCCTAGAATCCCTGGGTGACTTCCCCGTGCTCTCTCCCTTCAGCCACACTCTGTGCTTCTTCAACCACGAGGCTCATTCCTGCCCCAGGGCCTTTGCACTTGTGGCCACTTCTCCATGGAACGTCTCTCCCGGATATCTCCATGGCCCTACATCCCTGCAGACAGGAGTCTGCTCAAAGGTCACTACATCAGCGACCCCCGTTCACCCAGTCTGTCTCTTCCTGTCCTGCCTGATGCTCCTTTAGGCTCCTTCTTGACGCAGCTCAGAAATCACTGCTCAGGGTTCCCTCCCTGATCGCTGCCACCTCCCTCCCATGGGTCATGGCCTACATTATCTACTCCGCTCGTTTAGGGTCTGTCTGGCACCTTTTGGATGCTCCAGGTCACAGGTCACTCCAGGTCACCGGCTGATCCCTGCATGCAGGACCTCACTCATTCCTCACGAAATGTCAGTGGTTTAGGTGCTGTTATCTAAAAGTGCAGAGTAGGGCGCCACTGCAGACTTGGAAACTGAGACTCAGAGAGGTTAAGTCACTGGTCCGAGGCCACCCACTAGACAAGGGGCCAGGCACAGGTTCAGCATCCAGGCTAACGTAACGCAGGCTCTTGCCCCCCTTGCTCTTGTCCCTCCAGAGCTGGTCAGCTCCCGATAGCTGTGTCTCCACGGAGGTGGTCATCCCTGGACACCCCCTCTCAGCCCAATGTGAGGCACCAGAAGCCTGTGACCTGTGATGAATGCCTGCCCAAGGCTGTGTCTGTGGAGAGGAGGGCGGGGAGCTCTGATGGACAGGCTGCTGGGAGCTGGCCCGAGGCCCCCTCCTTCCGCTCTGCCTGTGGCTTCTCCAGGCCCCTCGGAGGCTGTTTTGATCTTGCTTTGTCCCCTCTTGGGGACATGTCCTCTCCAGCACTTTCCTCTGGCTTCCCTGAGGACTCCTTGCTCCTCTCCCCCAAGAGGGCTTGTCTTAATGGTTCCTCCTCTGTGGTCCCCAAAGCCCGGACTTCCGCCCACCTGCTCCCCTCCCCCTACAACCTCATCGCAGCCTGCTTTGGGGAGGGGGGACCCACCCTTGTTCCAGCCCCCAGGGAGCATGTCTGTCAGGAAGTGTCCAGAGGGCTTCCTGGCGCTCTGCCTTTTCTCTCCAGGGCCTCTGGAGAAGGCAGTTAACCCTTATGAAGTCCTGGCCGCTCTGCTCTGGGTACTCGCTGATGTCATTCTCCCATCCGCCCTGGAGGGAAGGTTAATTTTTACAGAGGACCAAGCTGAGGCACAGAGAGGTAAAGTCATTTGCTGGAGGCCACACAGCATGAGCAGCAGGCTTGGGATTTAAATCCATCCGGTCTGCGTGACTCCTCGTGTCTGAAGTCTCTCTCTAATCAAGAGGCTTTTAAGACCCCGGTTCGATTCCTGGGTTGGGAAGATCCGCTGGAGAAGGGATAGGCTACCCACTCCAGTGTTCTCCGGCTTCTCCTGTGGCTCAGCTGGTAAGGAATCCGCCTGCAATGCAGGAGACCTGGGTTCGATCCTTGGGTTGGGAAGACCCCTGGCGAAGAAAACAGCTACCCACTCCGGTATTCTGGCCTGGAGAATTCCATGGACTGTATAGTCTGTGGGGTCACAAAGAGTCAGACACGACTGAGCGACTTTCACTGTCTTTCCATTTTGCTGGATCAGTGGCGTCTAGTGACCGAACCTGAAGACAGAGCCTCAGATTCCCGACCTGGCGGCTTTCTGGTAGGAGTCTTAGACTGGTCTGGTCACAGTCCAAGGGGCTGTGTGAGCGGTGGACCCTGGAGCTGTGCAGGGCATGGCCCAGGCAGCCGGCTGTCAGAGCCCGCCTTCACCCCGCGCTGGCATCTGCCTCGCTCCTCTGGGCCGTGTCAGTAGCCCAGGGATCCGTCTGACGACTGCTTTGAAGCCAGGACTTCCTGCTTCTCCCCTCCTGTGACCCCGAACGCCAGACCTGCCATTCCGGCCCCACGGCCTGCTTTCCTGCTGATCCCCTGGGTCTCTGGAAATAAAGGGTCACCCCTCCTTTAGGGTCTGCCTCCTGAGGCCGAGCCAGCTCGGTCAGGTGGAAGAGCACGTGGGGCTGAGATTGAGGAGAAGTGGGCTCAGATTCAGCCTGTGCTCCTGACAGTGAGCTCCTTCTCTTTCGGAGCCTCGGTTTTCCTGCTGTGTCAGTTGGGGGCAGTAGGGATCACCCTCACTGTTCCATGGGGTGATTGTGAATACCGGAGCCTGTGACTGGGCAGAGCTGTGAGCCCGGAGGCCTCCAGAGGCCTGGGGCTGTGGTGACATGTACGTTCCCAAGTCAGGATTGGCAGACGTTGGCTCACGGGCCGCCACTGCCCACTTCGGTGCCCATGACTGAACCAGGACACAGCCTGTCAATCCTTTCTTTTTTTTGAATTGCAGAAAAAAAATTCACATTACCCACAATAAGCCATTTCTAAGTATACAGTTCAGTGACATTTAGTGCATTCACAGTGTTGTACAACTGTCAGCTGTCTAGTTTCGAAACTTTTTCATTACCCCCATAAATACCCCCCATACCCATTAAGTAGTCACTCCCCATTCTCCACTTCGCCAGCCACTGGTGATCTCTAGTCTGTTTTCTATGTTTTGCCTATTATGGGTATAGTACATAAAAGAAATCATAATACTGACCTTTCATGTCTGGCTTCTTGCACTTCTTTCTTCATCAGTTTCAAGGTTCCTCCAGTTGTATCAGAACTCTGCCCCTTTTCGTGGCCGAATAATATTCCATTGTATGGCTGTGCCACAGCTTACTTCTCCGCTCGTCTGCTGGTGGATGTTTGGGCCAGAATCCTTAACACACAGTGTCATGAACCAGTGATCTCCAAACTTTAGATCATGCACTCCTTTAGGAAAAAAATTTTGAGTCAGTCCTCCCATGAAGTGTGAATTTGAAACCCATGCACTTACGGTCAGTTAGTCTATGACAAAGGAGGCAAGAATATACAATGGAGAAAAAGTAGTCTCTTCAATAAGTGGTGCTGGGGAAACTGGACAGCTACATATAAATGAATGAAATCAGAGCATTCTTTCATACCATATACAAAAACAGACTCACAATAGGTTGAAGACCTAAATGTGAGGTAAAACCCATAGAGGAAAATATAAGCAGAACACTCTTTGACATAAATTCTAGCAATATTTTGGGGGAATTTATCTCCTAAAGCAAAGGAAATAAAAGCAAAAATAAACAAATGAGACCTAATTAAACTTGAAAGCTTTTGCACACCAAAGTGAAAGTAGCTCAGTTGAGTCTGACTCTTTGCCATCCCATGGACTATACAGTCCGTGGAATTATACACGAAACAAAAAGACAGCTCCACTGAATGAGAGAAAATATTTGCAATTGATATGGCTGATAAGGGGTTAATATCCAGCATATGTAAACAGCTCATACAACTCAACACACACACACACACACACACACACACACACAAACCCTGTAAAAAAAAAGAAACAAAAAACACTGATTGAAAAATGGGCAGAAGATCTGAATAGACATTTCCCCAAAGAGGACATGCAGATGGCCAACAGGCACATAAGAAGATGCTTAGCATCACTAATCACCAGGGAAATGCAAATCCAAACCACAATGAGATATCACCTCACATCAGTCAGAATACTTATCATCAAAAAGAACACAAATAGCAAATGTTGATGAGGATGTGAAGAAAAGGGAATCCTCATACACCTTTGATGGAAATGTAAATTGGTGCAGCTACAATTGGTGCAGCTACACCTCCATACTGGAAAACAGTATGGAGGTGTCTCAAAAAACTAAAAACAGAACTACCGTGTGACCCAGCAGTTCCACTCCTGGGCATTTATCTGAGAAAAACAAAAACACTGACTTGAAAAGATGCATGCACCCCAGTGTTCATAGCAGCATCATTTACAGTTGCCAAGAAGTGGAAGCAACCTGAGTGTCCATCAACAGATGAATGGATAGGAACTTCCCTGGTGGTCCAGTGGTTAATTCTGTACTCCCAGTGTGGGGGACCGGGGTTCAATCCCTGGTCATGGAACTGGAACTGGATCTCACATGCTGCACTAAGAGTTTGCATGCCACAATGAAGATCCCATGTGCCACAACTAAGACCCCCATGCAGCCAAATAAATAAATAAAAATAAATATTAAAAAAGAAAAACAGATGAATGGATAAAGAAGATGTGGTATATATATGCAATGGAATACTCAGTTCAGTTCAGTCGCTCAGTTGTGTCTGACTTTGTGACCCCATGGATTACAGCACAACAGGCTTCCCTGTCCATCACCAACTCCTGGAGCTTGCTCAAACTCATGTCCATAAAGTCAGTGATGCCATCCAGCCATCTCATCCTCTGTCGTCCCCTTCTCATGCTGCCTTCAATCTTTCCCAGTATCGGAGTCTTTTCCGAGGAGTCAGTTCTTTGCATCAGGTGGCCAAAGTATTGGAGTTCAGCATCAGTCCTTCCAATGAATACTCAGGACTGATTTCCTTTAGGATGGACTGGTTGGATCTTCTTGGTGTCCAAGGGACTCTCAAGAGTCTTCTCCAACACCACAGTTCAAAAGCATCAATTCTTTGGCGCTCAGCTTTCTTTACAGTCCAACTCTCACATCTGTACATGACTACTGGAAAAACCATAGGGCTTCCCTGGTAGCTCAGATGGTAAAGCGTCTGTCTACAATGCGGGAGACCTGGGTTCGATCCCTGGCTCAGGAAGATCCCCTGGAGAAGGAAATGGCAGCGCACTCCAGTATTCTTGCCTGGAAAATCCCATGGACTGAGGAGCCTGGTAGGCTACAGTCCATGGGGTCGCAAAGAATCGGACACAGCTGAGCGACTTCACTCACTGGAAAAACCATAGCTTTGACTACACAGACCTTTGTTAGAAAAGTAATGTCTCTGCTTTTTAATTTGCTGTCTAGGTTGGTCATAGCTTTTCTTCCAACGAGCAAGCGTCTTTTAATTTCATGGCTGCAGTCACCATCTGCAATGATTTTGGAGCCCGAAAAAATAAAGTCTCTCACTGTTTCCATTGTTTCCTCATCTATTTGCCATGAAGTGATGGGACCAGATGCCATGATCTTAGTTTTCTGATTGTTGAGTTTTAGGCCAGCTTTTTCACTCTTCTCTTTCACTTTCATAAAGAGTTCTTTAGTTCTTCCTTTTCTGCCATAAGGGTGGTGTCATCTGCATATCTGAGGTTACTGATATTTCTCCTGGCAATCTTGATGCGTTTTTGCTTCATCCAGCCTGGCATTTCACATGATGTACTCTGCATATAAGTTAAATAAGCAGGGTGACAATATACAGCCTTGATGTACTCCTTTCCCAATTTGGAACCAGTCTGTTGTTCCATGTCCAGTTCTAATTGTTGCTTCTTGATCTGCATACAGATTTCTTAGGAGGCAGGTAAGGTGGTCTGGTATTCCTGTCTCTTTAAGAATTTTCTGCAGTTTGTTGTGATCCACACAGTCAAAGGCTTTGGTGTAGTCAATAAAGCAGAAGTAGGTATTTTTCTGGAATTCTCTTGCTTTTTCGATGATCCAGCGGACGTTGGCAATTTGATATCTGGTTCCTCTGCCTTTTCTAAATCCGTCTTGGAATGGAATACTACTCAGTCATAAAAAAGAAGGACAATTTGTGATTTGCAGCAACATGAATAGCCTTGGAGGGTACTATGCTAAGTGAAATAAGTCAGACAGAGACAAATACTGTACATCAGTTATATATGGAGTCTAAAAAGTCAACAAACTAGTAAATACAACAAAAAAGAAGCAGATTTACAGATACAGAGAATAAACTTGTGGTTACCAGCAGGGAGGGGCAATACAGGGGTTGGGGATTAAGAGGTACAAACTGTTACGTATAAAGTAAGCTACAAGGATTTACTGTACATCATGGAGACTATAGCCAATATTTTATAATAACTATAAATCGAGTATAAGCTTTAAAAACTGAATCACAAGTATATATTATATACTTGTATAATATACAATTATACTTATAAAAATGTAGATTTGTTTTATATATATATTACTACTATACTGACGTATCTAGTATGTTATAAAATCCATGTGTAGACATCTTAAAGATACAACTAGAAAAATGATGCTTCTCATATTTTTTCTCACACCTGCCATGGAGTCTCTACCCATCCAAGGTGTTAGCCAAGGGCAAAAATGTATCTGGTTCACAGTGAAATTATAGTTCCTTATTGTGGAAAAATTGGCAGGCAAAGTGGGAAATGGGCAATTAAAATCCTTTGCATTAAAATGGATAACCAACAAAGACTGTATAGCACAGGAGCTCTGGTACGTGACCGCCTGGATGGGAGGGGAGTTTGGGAGAGGGTGGATACATGTGTATGTGTGGCCGAGTCCCTCTGCTGTCCGCCTGAAACTGTTACAACCTTGTTAACACAACCTTGTTAATCAGCTATGTGCTCAGTCCTGTCTGACTCTTTGCAACCCCATGGACTGTACCCTGCCAGGCTCCTCTGTCCATGGGATTCTCCAGGCAAGAATACTGGAGTGGGTTGCCATTTCCTACTCTAGAGGATCTTCACAACCCAGGGATCAAACCTACGTCTCCTGTGTCTCCTACATCTCTCTGCATCACAGGCAGATTCTTTACCCAGTGAACCATCGGGGAAGCCCCTAATCAGCTATACTTCAATATGAAATAAAGTTAAAAAAAAAAAGTCCTATACAGCTACACCTCAAGCTCACTGCAGGCCACATCTGAGGCTCTGTCTTCCTGTCTGTGTGTTTGTCCATTGACTGTGGGTGGGCCTCTTCATCCTCAGAGTTTCAGGGGAGGTGAGAGGCAGAAGGAAGAAGCTTGGAGTTCAGAATCAGGTCGCTGGGTTTGAAGCCAGCTCTGCCACGTCCCATCTATGTGACTCTGGGCACATAAACTAACACCACCTTCCCTATCTCATCTGCAAAACACCAGTGATACTGATTGTGTTCGTTAGCTGCTGCTGCATCACAGTGAAAGGTTGTTGCTGAACCATGAAAAGACGCCGGGATTCTTGGCCTCCGGAGGAGAAGAATTCAGTCCGGGGCCAGAGATGAGACTTGATCGCTCAGAGCTTTGTGTAACTAGAGCTCCAAGCATCCTTACCTTGTCCTGAAGAATCCTGGACGAGCCCCCAAGATGAAAGGTTGTTGCTGAACCATGCAAAGACGCCGAGATTCTTGACCTCCGGAGAAGAATTCAATCCAGGGCCAGAGACGAGGCTTGATTGCTCAGAGCTTTTGTGTAATAAAGTTTTACTAAAGTATAAAGGAGATAGAGAAAGCTTCTGACATAGGCATCAGAAGAAGGCAGAAAGAGTATCCCCTTGCTAGTGTTAGCCATGGAGTTATATACTCTCTAATTAGTTATTACAGTGAATCAAAAGAATGTCCGGAGGTTGTAAAGACCTCACTAGACCTACTCCCATAATTTACACCTTAAGATAACAAGATTAGCCAGAAGGTTTTTTCCAGAGACTGTCCTCAAGCAGGATACATTATTGTTATATAATCCTAAGGAATGTAGAGGAACAAAAAAAGTTTGTCCTTTCTTCCTTCTTGAGAATTCCAGACCCCTCTCTTCTTGGGGACCCCTGGACTTCTTATCAGTCTGCCTAGGAATTGACTCTCTCAACAGCACACCCCCAAATGTAATGACTTAAAACAAGCAATGTTCGGGGACTTCCCCAGTGGTCCAGTGGTTAAGACTCTGCCTTCCAATGCAGAGGACGCTGGTTCAATCTCTGGTTAGGAAACTGAGATCCCACATGCAGTGCAGCCATTAAGCCTGCCCACCAAAACTAGAGAGAATCCTGCACGCAGTAACCAAGATCCTGCATGCCGCAACTAAGACTTGATGCAGCCAAATAAATCAAGCACATGTAAACAACAACAACAAAAGCGCTTGTATCCTCACAGCTTCCGTGACCAGGAACCTGCGTAGTGAGGTGCCACTGCCTCGCACATCGTGGTGTTGGCCAGGGCTGTGGTCTCATCTGAAGGCTGAGGGTAGCTCTGTCGTCACGCTCACTTACACGGTGCTGGCAGGACTGACTCCCTGTGGGCTGAGTTCCCTGTTGGCTATTGCCTGGAGACCTCCCTCAGTTAGTGTGTTTCTCCATAAGCAGCTCAAAACCTGGCAGCCACTTCCCTCAGAGCTGGCAAGGAGGGGCCGGAGAGGATGAGCTTGACCGAGGCTGGGTCTTTGTAATCTCCTCACACAAGTGACATCCCGTCTCTTCTTGTCATACTCTGTTCTGTTTAGAAGCAACTCACTAGGCTCAGCCCACAGTCAAGGAGAAGGAGATAGCACAAGGATGTAGATACCAGGAGGTAGGGTCAGGAGGGACCACCCCCTGCTGGCGGTCAACTCAGCTGAAATAGACCTGGCTTGGAGGTTGTTGGGGGCGTTAAAGGAGGTAACATCTGTTACACTTGGGGTCCTGCAGGTTGCCCTGTAATTGACAGGGTTGTAACTGGTGTATTTGTTCATTTGTCATTCTTTCTGCTTGTCAGCGCCTGGGCATCAGGGAAGGATGGGACCAAGGACAGGGCCTGAGATCCCAGAACACCCTGTTGTTCCACAGAACCCATGATGGCGCTGGCTCATGCCAGAATCAGCCAGGGGCTTGTGGGCTTGGCAGTTCACCACCTGGAAGGTTGAGACGGCTTCTTCTGGGAGGCCGGGTCCAGTCCTAGAGGAACCTTGGTGTCAGGGCCCAGGAAGGCCTCTTAGCACCTGGCTGGAAGGGGGGTGGGGCCACATCGATTCTGATGGGGGGGATCCTCAGTGCCTCCAGCTGAAGAAGGAAGTGATTGACCCCACCTGTGCTGTGTGACCTCAAGCAAGTTTCCCTCCCTCTCTGGGCCTCCCCCTCTGACCTGCCTGCCTCACCCCAGCCCTGTTACTGTTTGGGGTGAAGAGGGCTCACAGAGGGGCAGGCAGCCGGCGTGGGGGTTGGTAGCCCTCCCCCACCCCCCCTGGCTGGTCCTTGGAGGGGCCTCCCCGGGTCTCACGGCCACCCCCGCCCCTCCCCTGTCACTGCAGGTCTTCTCCATTGTGGTGTTCGGCTCCATCGTGAATGAGGGCTACCTCAACAGCCCCTCGGAAAGCGAGGAGTTCTGCATCTACAACCGCAACCCCAACGCCTGCGGCTATGGCGTGACTGTGGGCGTGCTCGCCTTCCTCACCTGCCTGCTCTACCTGGCCCTGGACGTGTACTTCCCCCAGATAAGCAGCGTCAAGGACCGGAAGAAGGCCGTCCTGTCCGACATCGGCGTCTCGGGTGAGCCCCACCCCGGTGGGCACTGCCCCCCCCCTCCCCCCACCAGCAGCACAGAGTCTGCAGGGGGCTATCCCGGCTGTGGTCCTGCTCAGCCTCACACACACCTGGGAGGTGGCTGCCACTCTTCTGCCCATTTTCCAGATGGGGAAACTGAGGTGCAGACACTTGTAAAGGGACAGATTTGGGGTCACAAGGCTGGCAGCAGGGTCGTGTAGGACCAGGGCGGGGCCCGAGACCCCAAGACAGCCCACAGCTCACGGCAGAGTAGGAACACAATGTCCAGAGGGGTTTCCTCTGCTTTCACTGGCCTCCTCTGGCCCCTCTCCCTGGTGGAGCCCCTTGAGAACTAAGCCGGGTGATGGCCAAAGGCCCGGCACACAGTAGGTGCCCTGGGAGGGTCAGGACTGGAGCTGGGGTGCGGCCCTTGCCCTTCAGAAGCGGCTTTGGCAGAGGTACCCTGGCCTCTGTCCCCGTGAATCCGAGAGACTGATAGGAGGAAGCCGGGCTCGGTGTCCCTGGCCTGGGGCTCTCAGGTCTCTGTCTGGGGTCCCTCCAGCCGCTTCCAGGGCTCTCAGGATGTGTCTGGTCTGCAGGCAGTGAGGCCTGGGGCCTCTCAGACTTGAAGGTACAAATATGCCGCAAGTGGTTCTCAAACTGTGCTCCACAGAGCCCCAGGGTTCCTTGGCAGTGCCTCTGGGAAGGGCTGGGCTCTAGGCGCCACCCCTTGGGCACACACACTCTTCATCCAGGGCAGCTCTGGACTTCTCTAGGTAGACTGTGGGCATCCAGAGAAGAACTTGTCCCCACAAGCCTCCCACTCCTAAAACTCCCAGACCTGGGCTCTCTAAGGAACCCTCAGTCACCTCCAGGCTCCGTGGGACTGCAAACAGACGTGTCCCCTCGTCCTGCTCGGTCCAGTTCTCTGGGAGGCTGCAGCCAGGTTGTGGGGGGTGTTTCAGGTGGCCGCCCCTCACAGAAGAGCTGCAGGCCTCAGGCTGGACCACGGGTCAGTCAGGGATTCAGCCGGGAAGCCTGTGCTGGCTGATTAGAGCAGCGCAGCCCAGGCTCACTGACTTTTCTCTGTCTCTCCGTCTCCCCCTCCCTCCCTCTCTCCCCGCCCGCCCCTCCCTGCCTCTGCTCCGGTCCTGGCCGCCTCCTTCCCGGGGTCTCTCTCTCTCCTGCTCCGGGTGTGGCCGGCCTCTCTGTTCCCGCCTGTGCCTCCCCCCTGCTTCCTGCGCTCTGACCCCCCACCTCCTCTCCCTCTGTGGGTGGGGAGCGTGGGAGACACACCCTCGAACCTCCCCGGTTCCTCGGTTTCCCGTCTCCTCCCCCCCGCCCTCCCCCGACGTGGGCTGCCTGGCCCTGCGCCCACCCCAGCCTTCTGGGCCTTCCTCTGGTTCGTGGCCTTCTGCTTCCTGGCCAACCAGTGGCAGGTCTCCGAGCCCAAGGACAGCCCGCTGAACGAGGGGACAGACGCAGCCCGGGCCGCCATCGCCTTCTCCTTCTTCTCCATCTTCACGTGGGTGAGTACACCGTCCAGCCAGCCCACACCAGCCCGCCCCAGCCGGGCTCCCAGGCGGGGGGCCTTTGAACACCAGCCAGGGTCTCTGTGCTGCTTCCCGCCTCAATGCACACGGCGGGGCTGCTCCCTGAGGAGGGAGACCGCTGCCCTTTGCCAGCCAGGATGGTCGGGGGTGATGGCAGACCCTGGCTCTGGTGCAGGGCACTCTTCCTGTGGGAACGGATTCCCCTCCTAACCACTCTGGTCATTGGGAGGTAGTTATTTACTGTTCCCTTTTACAGACGAGAAGGCTGAGGCCTCGAAGGGAAGATAAGGCTTTGAGATTCAAGGCTGAGAAGGAGCAGAGACTGAGTGTCAGGAGTCCTGGGTTGAATCTTGGGGTTTCCCCTAGTGTTCTGGGCCTCTGTCTTCCTGTCTGTAAAATGGGGAGATTGGGTTTGCAGTGGGATGGGTCACAAACACAGGTGCCCATCTGGCAGGCAGAATGAGAGAAGGAGTGCGTGGACCGGGCGGCAGGTGTAAAACATCCTGAAAGGGCACCCTCTACCTGGCCCCTGTGCTGAGCAGGACTAGGGACCCACAGAGGCCAGGGCTTCTGGTTTTCCCAGGGAGGCCAGGAATCTGAACTTCTCTGTGGATTCTGATCTTTGTGTGTTAAAAACCCATATATATATGTGACCTCCACATACATATGTAGGTCAAAAAAGGCATGTCTCTGGGCCCCCCTGGCCAGAGGTCACCCCTTTGTGGACTTTGGATCTGGTGGTCTCCAGCACCAGGCAGCATGACAGCGTGACTGGCTCCTCCTTCCCACTGGTTCCATGTCCTCTCAACATTTTTTTTTCTCCCATCTCCCTTCTGCAGATGTCTAGGGTCATATGGGCTCTGTTCCCCTGTCCCAAGGGGTCTCCCTTCCCCTCCCACAACCCCCTCCCGTCCATGCCTTTGAGCTGTCCTCGGCCTTCTTCAAGGAGAAGCCCTCCGGCGCTGTATATAGGCACCAGCGCTGGCCACTCCTGTGAGACCGTGCTGCAGCCAGCCTCCCCTGTCCCCCTCCTGCGCCCATCCTGGCCAAATTTCTTCCTCTTTTTGTGGACACCGAGACATCCATTTTCCCCTGGGGCGGGGCTTGCAGAGGAGGAGTGAGTGATTGGTCACCGGGACTTCCAGGGGCGGAGTCTGAATGGCTGACTGACAGGTGCCGACCGGCTCCCTGAAGCCAGCCTCCCTGATGGCGCCTCTGCCTGCCCCTTCTTCTTCCCCGCCGGCCTCACCCCTGCTCTCTCCTGGCAGAGCCTGACCGCAGCCTTGGCCGTGCGGAGATTCAAGGACCTTACCTTCCAGGAGGAATACAACACGCTGTTTCCCGCCTCGGCACAGCCGTAGGCCTGCACAGCTTCCAGAAGCAGGAAGCCCTAAGTATATGCCCAGTGGCAAGGTTGAAGGGCGGCCCACTGCCTGGACCAGCCGAGATGCCAGGGCGTGCAGGGTAGTGGAAGGCTGGCTAGAGGGGCCAGTTAAGGCTCACCACTTCCTCATCACCTCCTTTGTTGATTCTTCATGTGTCTGTTCATTCAGTAAACATTTATTGAGCAACTGTTCTGTGCCTAGTGATGAATCAGAGGTGGTTCCTGGCCCCGGGAGCCCACAGGCTGGGGATGGGAAGAGAGACAAACCGAAATCTCTCTCAAACGCGCTGCCACAGGCCGGAGGTGGCTCCGTAAGAGCTGCCAGGGTGCCCAGCTGTGGGCTGAGAGCTCCTCCTACAGCTGCAATGTGAAGGCCGATTTTACAGTACCCGTGGAGGCTGGCTGCCGAGAGGGGCCTGGCCCGGCACAGCAGAGGACTCCTGGTCCGGCTCTGCTGTTGTGTGCTGTGGGACCCTGGGCAGAGCCACGCACCACTCTGTGCCTCAGTCTACCTCCCTGGACTGAGGAGTGGTCATGAACCAACCTCTCAGCGCTGTTGTGCAGATGAAACGAAGGTTGGCACAGGGCTTGGCACAGAGATGCTCAATAAATGTCAGTTCTTCTGTTCATTCATTCATTCTCTTCAAGGAGTCAGGGACACCTTCATAACCTCTCCTTTGGGAGTGATTCCTGTGTGGTGAATCCCTGATCTTCCAAAGGACCCTGGTCTCCAGTCCTACACAGGTTCCCTCCCCGGGGCCCTCGGCTGCCCTGGAACACAGACTGGCCCCTGGGGCAAAGCCCTGCGCAGTGGAGATGCCGCAGAGAGTGCGCCTGCTCTGAAGAAGCAGAGCCAGGTGGACCACTAGGTCCCTGGGCTCTGAGCGGAACTCCCAGCCTCACCTCTGCACCCAGGCCCAGCAGGGGCCCACACCCCCTCCACAGCTCCTGTCTGTGGCTCTTTGAACTGGATGGCTCAGAGAAGCCTTGACTCAGCGGGGATGAAGAAGTGACCACAGAGATAGCGCTAGCTGCCTGTAGCCAGAGCCCCACCCAGGAAGGATCTGCAGAGGTCATCGGCTCTAGCCCTCTGCCTCTGTGCAGGACAGCAGTGGAGCCAGGGAGCTCGGGAGGACCATGTCTGCAGAAATTCCTCTTAGGAACTCATTCATCCATTCCCTTTGTGCTCTTATGGACTCACTGATGGCTCAAGGGTGCTAAGACGTGGCCTCTACCCTGGGTGGGGGAGGGGCTTTCCACCTCCCTTCCCCAGGCTCTTGCATCTGGGCGCCCTGTAGCCAGGACCTCATACCAACATCATGGAAAGTATAAGAGGGCCACTGCTGATTTCCTCAGCCTACCTCCTGAGGCCTGGTCTGCCTTTCCCAGGCCCCTGGCACTTCTGCCCCTGCCTCTCACCTGCTGGCCCTCTCAGGTTCCTGGCTGAATTAGTGCCTTGTCAGCAGGCCGATCAAAAGGAAGGAGATGGGGAGGGCCCTGGCCTAAAGGGGCAGGACCTCTATGTTCAGATCTGGGTTCTGGCACTGACTCTTCCATGAGGCCCCCCTTTTCTAGGCCTCAGTCTTCTTGGCCCCCAAACAGAAGTATGTAGAACATAAGCATCTTCCCATCACAGGCAGATGATCTGGGTTGGAAAGACCTCTGGAGAAGGCTTTCAGCATAAGCCTGTAAACATTGTCTTTTAATGACAGATTTAATTTATTCCCTAGCTTGGTGTGATCAGTTTCATTGTCTTTAATGATAATGTAATTGCTTTTACTTAAAAAGGGTTTCCCACCTATGCGTATATGCTATAGACAAGTCTTTCCCAACTAAGTTCTATGTAAAAAGGACTTCAGTAGTCAGATAAGTGGTTGCTTGCTTGGGGATCCCAGCATACATGAAACATTCAAAGTTCTGATGACTCCTGTGGTCCTCTGTTTAACTCAGTTTCCCAAACTTATTTGATTAAACATTTCAGTTAGAATTAGATTCAGCAGCAAATGACAGAAATCACAAATGCAGTGGTCTAAAAAAAAGTGTTAAGTCTGGAAAGACAGTCCAGGGCTGGCATAAGTGACTCCAGAAGTCTTTAGTGACTGAGGCCTCTTCCATCCCTACAGTTTGGCTCATGGACCTAATTGTCCAATATGACAGCTAGAGCACCAGCTCTCACATCTGCATTCCAGTCATCAAGTCAAAGGGTGAGACAGGGAACTTGGGGCTGACCCATTGGCTATAACTTAGTCATATGGCTATGCCTAGCTGCAAGAGGGACCAAATAACTTTTAAGAGAGGCCAACATTTCTCTGTCCCACCAAGAAATTTTTTTCTCCATCCCATCTAACATCCTAAGAACACAGTTGGAGAAGAATATTATGGGGCTTAGGCCATTTTAACACTCCAGAGTGGATACTCTAGAATTTTTTTTGACCCTCATTAGCCTTTGGCTTTAGGGTCATCAGGCAGGTGATCTCCAAAGTTCTTATTGGCTGGACAGTGTAGTTCGGGGTTGGCTTGTAAGGACAGCTTTCCTCTGACCCCTTCAAGCGTGTTTTGAGGATATTTAACCCTCTACTGTCTGTGTCCTGTGGACTAACCTCTACTAACCCAGTGCTCTTGTCTGTCTCTCCCCTAACCGCCCCCTCCCGCCTGTCCTTGTCCCTGCCAACCCCCATCCCCAGGCGGGCCAGGCTGTGCTGGCCTTCCAGAGGTACCAGATTGGCGCCGACTCGGCCCTCTTCTCCCAGGACTACATGGACCCCAGCCAGGACTCCAGCATGCCTTACGCCCCCTACGTGGAGCCCAGCACCGGGCCAGAGCCCACGAGCATGGGCGGCACCTACCAGCAGCCGGCCAGCGCCTTCGAGCCCGAGCCCCAGGGCTACCAGTCGCAGGGCTACTGAGCCACAGGGACCACCTGCCCCCCGCCTGCCCCTGAGCCGCCCCAGCTGCCCCCTGCCCCCTCCCTCCACACCCAGCCCCCCTGCTCCCTCCCCGGCTGCCCTGCCCGGCACCTCCAGGTGGTTCCACTGAGGTCCAGGGCCGCTCGGGTGGGCGGGGGCAGTGAGGTGTTGGGGGTGTCCACATGTGTGTGCAGCGTTCGTTCCTTATGTCTGCGAGCCTTCGTCGAGCACCTACTGTATGTCAGGCCTGTGCTTGACATGAGTGCTAAGACAGATGGTCCCCGGAGACGAGGAAGAGGGGATGTGGAGGAGGCCCTGCTCTTAACCAGAGGTAGGAATGGAGAGAATGTTCCACCGGGAGGATGCTGGGAAGGTTTGACTGCGGGGTGTGAGTACCCGCAGGACAGTGGGGGCTGTCACCTGCTAGGAGTGACACCCCCGCCCTGCTCGGAGTGTTGGGCCGTCTCCATTTTATGGTTGAGGAAACTGAGTCCTGGCGAGGTCAGGGTCACTCAGGCAGCCAGTGATAGAGGTGGGGCCACCACCTGCTGCCCCCCAGGGTCCCCACCTTCCCCCATCCCCGAGCCCAGGGCTGTGCCGCTTAGTGCTACACCCCCCCGGGAGGCCTTGGGGACCTCAGCCCGTGAGACACCCTGATTCTGCTGCAAGCCAGGGGCCTGCTCTGCCCCGGCTGTTCCGCCCAGTGGGACAGCCCCGCCTCCAGGCCCCTCTCCCCACATCCCGCCGGCCTCTGCCCTGGCCGCCTTCCCGGGCGAGAGAGCCGAGCGGGCCGGCCTGGCTCCCCTGTACCGCTCCGAGCTGTGTGCATCCTCCCAGGAGCTCCAGCAGGCCTTCACGGCCTCCCGACAGAACGACCACTGTCCCTGCCTCTAGGAGTGGCGCGCTAAGTCCCTGCCTGGGGCTGGGTGGACAAGGAGGCCTGGAGGGGGAGTGCCTGGCCCAGGATCACAGGGAGTGAGTGGCAGAGCTGGGCTTGCTACCTGGGCTGCTTCATCCAGCCACCCAGAAGGTGCCCCCTTCCCTGCCCCTGTGACCTCCCAGGAAACAGAACTGATCTGGGACACTGTGTCATCTTTTCCTCATCCGGGATCAGCTGGGGGCCGAGGGGCGGGGACGGCCAAGCCAAGGCCTTCCAGAAGGCCTGCCAAGTGACTGGGCTCCCTGTGGGAAGACAGGGCTCTAGACCCAGCACTGCCTCCACCTGGAAGCTGCTGCTGTGGGACAGACTGTCCCCAAGATGAGTGGTGAGAGCCCCTCAGGCATGGAAGTCTGGGGGAGGCCACAGGCTAGGGGAGAGGGTGGCAGGTGTCCCCGGAGGCACGGGGAGTGTGAGGAGGGACTCTTGTATAATGCAGGCTCCCCACTGAGCCTTATAGGATGGGGAGGCCTTGAAGCGGGGAGACAGTTTGGGGACAGTGTCCACCTGCCAGTGCCTTGGGGAGCAGGGCAATGGGATTGTGGGTTGGCGCAGTGCTAGGTGTTCCCACCACCAGCCCCCACGAGAACCCTAAGAGGCAGGTCATATCCACTCACTTGCTTGTTGATGCAGCAGTGATGGGGCATTTGTGGCAGGAACGCAGAGGGTGGGGTCCCTGCCCTCAAGGAGCTGACTGTCCTCAGAGATGAGCGTTAAACTGACCGCTGGACCCAGGGTCCCTCACCGGGGCCAGGTGTTGTGTGAGTACGGCTGTATGGACTGCAGGTCCCCACAGAGGGGCCTGGATGATGGGTCGGTGTTAGCGTGGCAGTGAGGGAAGGAGCGGGAATTCTCTTGGCAGAGAAGCAGCATCATTGCCCCCGCTTAACAGAAGGAGAAACTGAGGCTCAGTGCGTGAGTGAGTTAGCAGTGGAGCGTGGATCAGGTCTGATCAAATCCTCCCAAGGGGCAGCAGTGTCGGTAGAGGACCCCAGACAGCCGGGTAACAGTTGCTTGTTGGGGACTTCAAATTTCCACATCTGGGAAAGGGGCTCCCCTAGGGTGGCCCAGGTTGGGACAGGATGGGACTCTGGTATCTTCCACGTTGAGCAGTGGAGCCTGCACTAGACCAGAGGTTTGCAAAGCAGGTCAGGGTGCAGGTGGACGTGGTGTGTTTCTGGTAGAGAGAAGTTCGGTGCCCATGCAGGATGCTATGAGAAGTCCTCCCCCTTGCCCCCTCCCTACCAAAACCCTCTCTTGCTGATGGGTACCAGGAGACCCCATGGTGCTGCCCATCTGTTCCCCTGGGCACCGACCAGCTGCTGGTGATGCTGGGTGAGAGAGCAAGGTACTGGGTATTTATTACAGAATCTCCTTGCCACCCCAGAATGGGAAGGTTTACCAGACCCCCTGCCAGAAATGGGGGTGCTGAATCATTTCACTCAGCCTTCCCCACTAGTCTGGGGGTGCCACCCAGGCAGGACCCCATCCGTGGTCAGGCTGTGCCCTGGTGGGTGAGAAAGAGGACCAGAGATGTGGAGCGCAGGATTTGACTGAGACCCAGGGCTCCTGACTCCCCTTCTGAGTGGTCGGTGGGGAAGTCTTGCTGCTTCTGTTGGCTGAGGACAATCCCCTGGAGGCCTCAAGCCTGGAGCCAGTGCTGACAGGTCAGTGGTACCCCCTCTCCCTCCCTGCTGTCTCCCCCCTGCTTCCAAGCCCTTCCTTGGAGAAGGGCACCCCTGCAGTCTGACCTTGCTGAGTTTGGACCCCCTCCTCCCATCGCATACAAGAGAGGGCCAAGGAAAACTGGGTTCCACACGAGTTTAGAGCTGCAAGGACCCTTACAGGGGCGAAGTCTGGGCCAGGAAGACAGTGATTTGTCCACGGTTAAGCACAGAGCTAGAGGTTCCGGATCCAGGTCTCCGGCCTCTGATTGTGCAGTCACAGGTCATCTGCCTGGGTGTGACTCCTACCACACCTGGGGGTGCAACTGTTGGGGCTAGCTCCGAGGGTCCCAGCATCTTCTCCCCACTCCAACCTTCCCAGGTTCCCAGGTGATTCTTGATCTTCAAAGACTGTTGGGGGTCCCAGGCTTTCCCCATGTAGCCAAGACCCCCCCCCCCCGTACTACCCCTCGGGAGCCCCTAATCTTGGCCCAAGACCCCTTTGATTCTCTACGGAGCACAAAGGGGGAGCACCCCTCCCAACAAGAGTTTGTGGGAGGATGGATGTGTCCACCCATCTCCTGGCGCTGCCCCTCAATGTGACACTCCCCATCCCCAGGTGCCCACAGCCCTTGTCTGGCTGCCCCTGCCCTACCCGCAGCGTTACTGCCTGTGTATAGTATAAATATATATATTTTCTATATATAAGATGTATAATATAAGGCTCCACAAATATATCTGTGTGTGTGTGCGTGTGCGCAGTGAATGGCGGTCCCCATCCTGGACCCCCACTCTGGACTCCCCCACCACCTGGTTAAGTCTCTCAAGAGTGAATCCTGGCCCCGTGGCACCCTCCTCTATGCCATCCGTCCATTTGTGGTGAACCAAGTGAAGGTGGTGACTTCTGGTGACATAGTAATAAAGAGAAGACTCAAAACCCACCCCCGGACTGCAGAGTGTCACGGTGTTTCTTTGTTCTTCGCGAGTGTGGCTTGGTGTTTCCCCGTCGCCTCTGTCTCCCCTGACCTAGAACATCCTTTATTGTTCATTATTGCTTAGTTAAAAAGTAAAATCATTACAGTTGTACCCCCCAACTTGACTTGTGTACACGCACACACACCCCATCGCCACTCCGTAGCCTGGTCCATTCTAGAGGCAGCCAAGATTAGGAGCATGACCTCATTCCTTCCAGACCATTCCCGTGCTCTTATGTACACACATGTTTGCAGGACACTGTTTTTAAAGTTAGCTGCCCTGAGCTGTTTTAATACTTAAACAGATCCTATAAAGTGCCAGACTCTGTACTGGCCTTAGGAGCTCAATACTGAACCAGGTACAGTCCCTGCCCTCACAGAGGTGGTCTTCTGGCAGGGGAGATAGATATTAAACCAACATGCAAGCAAAAATTTCAACTGCATCAAGTGCTGAGTGTCAGAAGATGCAGTTTAGACCTGGGCCCCTCTGAGCAGATGACCCTTAACTTGAAGCAGATCCCTAAGACACAGGGGGCCTGAGCTCCAATCCTTTGGGTTTGGCTAGGCCCTGGGCCTCACTGTAACAGCCTTTCCCCTCATTCTTCAAGAAGATTTATAAAAGATGAGATGGTTGGATAGCCTCACCGACTCAATGGACATGAGTTTGAGCAAACTGGGAGATGTGAAGGTCAGGGAAGCCTGGCGGGCTGCAGCCCACGGGGTCGCAGAGTCGGGCACAACTGAGCAACTCAACAGCAGCAGCCCCACTGTTCTCCGTTCGCACTTTCTGTCCGTGAGTCTTTATTCAAGTGTTCCCTCCGCTCTACAGTGGCCAGAGCACTTACCGCATATGTTACCTGCCAAACGACTTCGAAAATGAACAACGAAGGACTCAGATCTGCCCTCTGGGGTGGGTGTGGGCGAGTGATTCAAAAGACTTAAGTCTTGGGTCAAGAAGATGGGTCCCCAAAAGGGCTGAATGGGACATCCCAGTGGAGACTGCCAGCCTTCCAAGATGACAAGCCCTCCACACTGATGTTGGTTCTCAAAAAGTCATCATATGATGGCCGTTCACTGGACTGGAGGGAAGTCTGTAAAAGCCTGAAAGGCTTGTCACAGAGTCAGGACAAATGGGGAAAATGCAAAAATGCTTTAAAAAAATATTACTAGTTTTGAGAATCAGGGCCACTATTTTCAAAGCCCAGTTCAAAATTAAATGCACAGCCTCTTTGAAAAGTAATAAAAGGGACTTCCCTGGTGGTCCAGTGGCTAAGACTGCACTCCCAATGCAGGGGGGCCAGGTTCAATCCCCGGTCAGGGAACTAGATCCCACAGGCTGCAACTAAGACCTGGCACAGCCAAAAAAAAAGCAATAAAAAACCAGTACAGTTAAAGGTACTAAAATATAAAGATTTTTCCTTTCAAAATATTTTATTACTTCTAAGTAAGGGGTAACAGTGATATGTGAGTAACGCTATAAACCTAAAATTGCAAGACAAATTTTCATTGTCATAAATTTATATAATACAATAAATAATACTTTGTTAATATGATACCCTATTCTTAAACTTTTTTGACTCACTTTTTTGCAAATTCATTTATCAAAACACATACTTTTTGCTAGTATCATTTCAAATGAAATAATGGAAAGCTATGACAATCATTCCTGGCTAATTCAAGATCACAGTTTTTTATAATTTTTAGTTTTGAGAAGGATCTTTCTGCTGCTGCAGCTGTTGCTGGAGTTGTTAAGAATATTTCATAGGCTGTCACATTGGGAGAAATTTCAAATAAACTTTCAAAATATAAACTGAAGTACATCTACACATAATGGTTCTTGTGGAACCATTTTCTAAAAAGATTTAACTCCATGCAAATCAATTTCATGTAAATCTGACTTGTAATTTTAAATGTAAATTTATACAGTGACATGTTCATGTTTTCCCCAACATTTTCTGTAACTTATGGCAGTTGTATAAGACACTGAGAATGACTTCATGATTTGTATATAATTTTAATAACCTGTTTATACATTTGCTTGCTCTAGCTTCAGTTACAAGGAAAAATTAATTTTGAACATGCCTTCCTCACTAATGCAACTTCACATGAAAATGGAATTCCTTTCTATAGAAGATGGTCTGTAAATTTAATTTGTATTTCTAAGCCTGTGAATACTTGCTTTGCAATGCTGCAGCAGTTTTCAAAATGAGAGGTTCTAGCTCTGAAGAATTCTAATGACTCCCTGACATGCTTCATAGCAACATCCATGTGTATGCTTTGGTTTTGTAATAATTTACTGACAGTTTACCGCGAGAGTCCTGGCAGTTCTTTCGCAGACTTGGGCTGCAGCATTTATATTTCTGTAGATGCTACAGGATCCACTTCCATGTGGGGTCCCTTCTCATCACAGCCTTGATGGACTGCAGCCATCTTCTCCTGTTGCCAGTCTGGGCACAAATCCTGGCCCCTTGCAGCCCCCCAGTGTCTCAGATTGCCCAGCCATGTGGGTGCACGCCCGGTGGCCAGGCCAACTGCTCCTCACCCAGACTGCCCACTGCCCGCCGTTCTTGGCCAGAACCTGCTTGATGCCACCTGCTGTATCTTCTCTGCTCACACACATGCTTCGTCGTCCTGTTGGATTTCTCTTACAAAAGAAGCTCAAGGAGAAAACTGTTAAGGATTGCAAGATGCCACGTGCAGACAGTAAACCGAAAACTGGATCCCTTCTGAGAGCAGGACCCTGTGTGACTGCACTGGTCACATACCCATGAGTTCAGCCCCCTCTCTATTTCCCCTTTATTCAATTCTGAATCTTTTAATGTATGATTTTTTAAAAAATCATTTTATTTATTTACTTAGTGATTTGGGGCTGTGCTGGGTCTTTGTTGCTGTGCACAGGCTTTCTCTGGCTGTGGCAAGCAAGGGTTACCCTTCGTTACGGTGTGCTGGCTTCCCGTTGTGGAGGCTTCTCTTGTTGTAGAGCACAGGGTCTAGGGCCCTTGGGCTTCAGTAGTTGCAGCTCCTGGACTCAAGAGCACAGGCTCAATAGCTGTGGTGCACAGGCATAGTTGCTCCACGGCATATGGAATCTTCCCAGATCAGGGATCAAACCTGTGTCCCTTGAGTTGGCAGGCGGATTCTTATCCACTGCACCACCAGGGAAATCCAATTCTGAATCTTTTTTTTTCTCCTCCTTTTAGTCTCCTTGTCAAGTAGACAGCTACACTTGACTGGCCTGTAATATTGTGCTATAATAAGAAACATATACTTAGTCTTCATCCAATCTGAGTTCCTGGCACAGAGCTCCTAAAATCCTTGGAATTTCTGAGTCATCTGGGTAAGAGAATTGTCTTTTATGTTCATAAGAAGTCCCTTTTAACCATACCTGAACAGATGTTCATGAGGTGACTAGGAAAACCCCTAAGGATGGGGGATTGTTTCCAGCGGTACCAATCCTGTGATTAAAGGGTTGAAACGTCTAGCCCTAGCCCCTGACTTCTGGAGAGAGGGGAGGGGCTGCAGATTGAGTTCAATCACCAATGGCCGATGATTTAATCAATCATGCCTATGTAATGACACTCCATAAAAACCCTAGCCAAAAGGGCTTCCGAGAGCTTCCAGGTCAGTGCTGGGTAGATGGCAGACCCAGAGAGGGTGTGGAAATCCTGCAGCCCCTTCCACATGCCTTGCTTTCTGTGTCTCTTCCATCTGGCTGTTGCTGAAAGGCATCCTTTTATGATAAAAAAGCACTATCTGGAGTTCTGTGAGCCATTCTAGCAAATTATTGAACCCAAGGAGGAGACCATGGGAACCACTGATTTATATCCAGTAGCTCAGGAGTAGTTTCTGAAGTAAGGGCAGTCCCTGGAACTGACCTCCTAACTTGAGGGATGGGACCCTAACTCCAGGTGCATAGTGTTATAACTGAATAGGGGGCTTCCCTGTTGGCTCAGTGGCAAAGAATCCACCTGCCAGTGCCGGAGACACGAGTTCGATCCCTGGTCCAGGAAGATCCCACATACCTGGGAGTAACCAAGCCTGCGCTCTAGGAAGCGCAACTGTTGAGCCCGTGTGCCACAACTACTGAAGCCTAAGCACCGTAGAGCCCGTGCACTGCAACGAAGAAAAGCTCCTACTCGCTGCAACTGGAGAAAATGCCCGCGCAGCAACAATGACCAACAGAGCCAAAAGTAAATAAATAAATACAATTATTTAAAAACAAAAGACTGAATAAGTTTCTGTTAGGACGCTCAGCTGGTGTCAGAGAACTGGTTGGTGTGGGAAACCCATACACTTTTGGTGTCAGAAGTGGGAGTAGAAGTATAGAAGAAAACAGTGTTTTCCCTTTCAGGGCCAACTCTATGCTAGGCACTTTGTAGTATCTATTTCACTTCCATTATACCTGTGGATATAGAGGCACTAAGCTTATCCCATTCTACATTCTACCGAGGAGGAGCTGGGCTCCGCCAGGGTCACACTAGGGCAGAGGCTGAAGCACCATAGGGCCCCACCTGCAAAATCCATGCTTTTAGGCACTTCGCTGCCTTTTGTTGAAATATCTGTATATATTTCCAGTAATTCACAGATCCTTAAAGGCTTTTATGCAGCAATTCCCCTGGCTCTGAATGTTTCTGGATCAGCAAAGGCTTTGGCTTTGGTCAGCCATCCACCCTCCTCTGGCTTCACCCATCTCTGCTGTCTTCCCAAGCCTGTCCCAATTACATGTCCTAGAAAATGCTACTTCAAACACTGGAAAAACTTCAACAGAACTGAAAACCTTTTCCTCAAACTTTTTCCAAATCCGCAGGCTTTTTAAAAATCACATCAGTTGGGCCACTGGCATCCGCTTAGCCCTAGCTGTCAACATGGCAGACGCCCAGGCCCATCCTTGGCCTTCTTCTCCATCCACACTCGCTTCCTGGGTGAACCCACCTGGTCTTGTGGCTTTAAACATCCACTGTAGGAATTCCCTGGTGGCCCAGTGGCTAAGACTCTGTGCTCCCAATGCAGGGGGCTTGGGTTCAATCCCTGGCCAGGGAACTAGATCCCACACACTACAAGAAATATCAAAAATCCTGCATGGGGCAACTCAGAGTATGCATGCCGCAAGCAAAGATCCCACACGCTGCAGCAAAGATCCCACATGCTTCAGTAAAGATCGAAAATCTTGCATACTGCAGTCAAGACTCGTCTCCAGCCTCTTGCCATGACTTCAACCATTGCCCAACACCCCCCCAACCCACCCCTTGTTCGTGCTGTCCCCTTGGTCCAGAATGCCCTTTCTCCCTTCTCTGCCTGCCTAATTCCTCTGTGCTCCTAGACTCAGCTCCAAGGTCACCTCCCTCATCACCCACTCCCACCTCCCCAGCACTCTGTAACTACCATCTTCTTCCCGGGGCTCACCCATCCAATCCTCACAGCAAGGTCACCTTGGCTAAGATGACTAACAGGCCAGAAAAGCAGTTTGGTGGCCCAAACGGCAAAGGCCTTAGCACCTTCTGTGAATCTGGAACTGTTCCCAGAATCCCAAGGTCAAATGGTAGATGTGTATGGCATGAGGAGGGGGCAAATGGGTCTGGAAAAGAGGAGGAGAAGGGACAAGAACCAACACGTTTGGAGCAGATTCTATGTTCTTGTGCTAAAGGCCCTGGAGATGCTACTTCATTGTTAAATCCCTGGGGGGTAAGGATTTTAAAAACAAAAGAACTGCTGTATAAGAGTTACAAAACTAAGAAAGGTAGCATTTCAAGGCAGTGGAAGAGACTAGTCAATACTAGACTTTAATATGAAGTTGGCTATGTATATGGAAACAATCAAGTTGGATCCTTTACATGGCATTAAAACTCCAAATGGAATATGTTAGTTGCTCAGTTGTGCCTGACTCTGCGGCCCCATGGACTGTAGTCCACCAGGCTCCTCCATCCATGGAATGCTCCAGGCAAGAATACTGGAGTGGGTAGCCATTCCCTTCTCCAGGGACTTTTCCTGACCCAGGGATCCAGCCGGGCTCTCCCACGCTGCAGGCAGGTGCTTCACCCGCTGAGCCACCGCACAATCATTTAAGCGGCTGTTTCTGTGAATCTGGGGTAGGGGAGGTCTTTGTCAGCATAACACAGAAGGCAGTGACCAGGAAGGAAAGTACCGAGAGACCTGACTATGTAAAAATGTAAAGACTTCATATGTCAACAAATAAAGTGAAAATGAAAAACCGGGAAAAAATCTCTCCTACATGCTACCAGATAGAAAGGGCTTCCCTGGTGGCTCAGCAGTAAAGAATCCTCCTGCAATTCAGGAGGTGCAGGTTTGATCTCTGGGTCAGGAAGATCCCCTGGAGGAGGGCATGGCAACCCAGTCCACTATTCTTGCCTGGAGAATTCCATGGACAGAGGAGCCTGGTGGGCTACAGTCCATGGGGTCGCAAAGAGTCAGACACGACTGACGCAACTAAGCGTAGCACAGAAATACAGGCTCGTAATCTAAACAGACAATTCACAGAGTGAGAAATAATAAGTTCAAAGTTCAATTTTTCTAGTAATCACAGAAATACGAGTGAAGTCAAATTGAGATTCTGTTTAACATTTACCAAATTATCTGGGACTTTCCTGGTGGTCCAGTGGCTAAGATTTCATGCTCCCAATGCAAGGGACCCAGATTTGATCCCTGGTCAGGGAAATAGATCCCACATGCAACTAAGACCTGGCATAGCCACCCCCCAAAAAAATAATAATAATAAAAGTGTCATGAGGTACCATGGGAGAATGCACCGTATAAAGCTGCTGATGATAGAAACTGTCATTGTATAGGTTATAAACAGCTTTTGCATTCTAGGGCAGGAGAGGGGATCTGTTTACAGAGAAGATCCTCCCTTTGTTCTGAATTGTTTTGGAAAGACCCTTTCCTCCAGCCCTCTTAGTCAGGCAGCTGTGAAGTGATGCTCTTGGAGATGCTCAAAGCTAGCTGCTTTAGGCTAAGGTGTTAAGTATTCTAACCCATTATATAAACTGGGTTAACCAGTTAAAGGACTCCCCCAGCCCCCACCCCAAACTCGGTTTTGGACTGCTCTCTGCAGGAAGGTGCAAGAGCAGGAGCTGAAGCACGCTTTAGATGGGAGGCCAGGATTCTTCTCCCCTGCGGTGGCAGCTGGGGTGGTCTGCACGCTGGGCAATAGGGGCCCAGTTGAGGGCATTGAGCCCCTATCCAGAGGCCGAGGTAGGCTAAAAAGAAAGCAGCCATGTGACCCCTGTGGAGAATCCCTGACTGTGGACTTTGGCAGCAGCGACCTCCGGTTTAAATCTGCCTTTTGTTCTCCCGAAACCTGCAGTCCGATTCTTATTAGGTTGGTGGTAGCTGTGTTTTAAGGAATTCAGGGAGAGTGTTGAGCCTAGAGAAGCCATCCTGGGAGCTGAAGCCTGGAGATGTCAGCAGATGGCAGGAGGTGACCCATTTCTGGGAAGAAGGGCAGTGGTCCAGAGGAAGGGAGGTGGCTCAGGTGATGAGTGGCAGCCAGGTCAGAGCAGGAAACAGGAAGCATGGCTTGCAAGTCACTTGGCAAAGTGAACATTCGAAAGCTTGGTCTCACAGGCTGTATTAAAGAGCAGTGTTGCCCAAGGGCCCAAACCCCAGAATTCCAGGACCCTTGGCTGCATGTCAGAGGCAGGAGGACAGGCCTTTTTCTATGCTGGGTGACTGGAAATGGCAACTGCAAACTGGGAGACAACCTTCCATTTGCAGCAAAATCCTTAAAAATGTGCATAACTCTGATCTTAGTTCCCCAATCAGGGGTTGAACCTGGGGTCATGGCTGTGGAAGCACTGAGTCCTAACCACTGGACTGCCAGGGAATTCCCAATAGCTCATTTCTTTTTATCTCTGATAATATTTCATTGGTTGGATGTCCCACAGTTGTTATCTATTCGTCTACTGAAGGACATCTTGGTTGCTTCAGTTTTGGCAATCATGAATAAAGCTTCTATAAACACCCATGTGCAGATTTTTGTGTGAATGTAATTTTCAACTCATTTAGATAAATACTAAGGTGCATAATTGCTGGATCATACAGTAAAACTATGTTTAACTCGGCAAGAAACCACCGAACAGTCTTCCAAAGTGTCCGTGCCGTTCTGCATTCCTACCAGCAATAAAGGAAAATTCCTATGGCTCTACATCCTTGTGAACATTTGGAGGTGTCCATGTTTTGAATTTTAGACATAATAATAGATGTGTAGTAGTATTTCATTGTTGTTTAATTTGTAGTTCCCCAAAGCCATGTGGGGGGACTTCCCCATTGGCTCAGTGATAAAGAATCCACCTACCAAGCTAGGAGATGTGGGTTTAATCCCCAGTCTGGGAAAATCCCCTGGAGAAGAAAATGGCAACCCATTCCAGTATTCTTGCCTGGGAAATCCCATGGACAGAATGGACAGAGGAGCCTGGCAGGCTACAGTCCATGGGGTCTCAAAAGAGATGGATATGACTTAAGTGACTAAACAACAACAGCAAAGACATGTGGAGCATCTTTTCATACACTTATCTGCCATTTCTGTTCCAGGTTTGGGGGATTCCCAGGTGGTGCTGGTGGTAAAGAACCTGCCTGCCAATGCGGGAGATGTAAAAGACACAGGTTCAATCCTTGGGTCGGGAAGATCCCCTGGAGGAGGAAGTGGCAACCCACTCCAGTATTCTTGCCTGGAGAATCCCATGGACAGAGAAGCTTGGCATGCTACAGTCCATGGGGTCGCAAGGAGTGGGACATAAGCTTAGGTGATGGGTTCTGCTGGAGGGCTACTCTCCCCCCACTGTATCAGTTAGCCTTTGCTGTGTTAACACACTATTCTAAAACAAAATCACACATCTGTAGGTGTTGTGGGTTTCAGCTGATTGTGGCTGGGTGAGGCTGGGTGCTTCAAGCCTCACAGCTGGGTCTGTTCTGTCTCACTGTGGGTTTCCGGGTCTGCTGCGGCGGCTCTGCTCCACGGTCTCACACCTTCTTTGGACCACTGTACCCAATTTAAATATATATTTTGATAAATGCATTTCAATATAATTGACCTCCTTTATAAACGTTGGTATATTATTTTGTGCATTTTAAAATACTATGGGTGGGGTGGGGTGGTGGAGGCTCCTCCTAGTGGTCAGAGGCTCAGAGAAAGTTAAGAAATCTTGGTCTACAGGGATTTGCAATGCAACCTTGAGTTGAACCTGAACAGGAAATAACCAAGACATCATACAAAGGAAACTGGTTAAGTAATCTTGGTTTTACTTTTACAGTGGAATACCATAAGGGAAGTAAGAACTTTCTTGTAGGAGAATAGTGAAATAAAACATTAAAATTACATTCAGTGGAAAAAAGATTATAAAATAATACAGTGCTATTCAATCACTTTCCTGTACCCCTGATAACCACTGATCCATTTCTGGTAACTATAGCTTTGCCTAAGAATTACTCATTAAAGAAAATAAACAATTGATAAGATGCTCAGAGGGCTTCCCTAGTGGTTCAGATGGTAAAGAGTCTGCCTGCAATGCAGGAGACACAGGAGACACAGGTTTGATCTGTTGGTCAGGAAGATACTCTGGAGAAGGGAATGGCAACCTACTCCAGTATTCTTGTCTGGAGAATTCCATGGACAGAGGAGCCTGGCGGGCTACAGTCCATGGGGTCGCAAAGAGACACAGACTGAGTGACTAACACTTTCACTTTCAAGATGCTTAGAGAAGTTAGCTGAGTTGCCTAAGGCTGGAAACCTTTGGGATTTCCACCTCTCCATCCTCTTTATTCCTCCCCACCCCCACCCCACCCAGCATATTACATCTGTGACAACCTATTTCCAAATTCTGAGGTTCTGGGGCTTAGGACTTCAAATATGAAATTGAGAGGACATGATTTAACCCTTAACGACACTGTCACAGAGTAGGGGGTCACAGACAGCCTCTGAAGCAAAGGAGGTCCACTGCTTCCTAGCTGTGTGACCTTGGGCAAGTGACCTAACTTCTCTGGGCCTCAGTTTTCATGAATGTAAAATGGGGATTGTGCCTATCACTGACAGTTGGCTCCAGCTGCTGCCTTTCCAGATCCACCCTCATGTTGCTGCTGAGGTTGCAGGAACAGGCTGCTTCCAGCCAGTGACTGAGCAGAAGGGAGCTAACATGGGCTGGTCCCTGCAAGACACAGGATGCCTTTAGCCAGGGCTTTCCAGGTGGCCTGGCTGACACTGTCCTCCGACTGCACTACTGGCCATCTGATATCCTTCCTACCCCACCCCCCGCACTGGCCATCCCCCCAGGAGTCAGACTTTCAGACCTGCATCATAGTCTGATGGCATATCCTACCCAAGGGTAATAGTAACACATTCCACAGGGGTGGTTATGACAACCCTGCACACGAAGTCATGTGTGTAAAGCATTGAGAAAAGTGCTTGGCACTTGTTCGGTGCTCAATAAAAGTTTATTCATTCACAAAGCATTTATTTGGTGTCTGCTGTGTGCTAAACACTGGGGTTGCAGAGATGAGTAAAACCTAGTCCTTTCTTTCTTTCTCTCTTATTTTTTAAAAAAATTTATTTAGTTAGTTATTTGGCTATACCAGGTCTTAGTTGCAGCATGTGGGATCTTTAGTTGCAGGATGTGGGATCTAGTTCTCTGACCAGGGATCAAACCCAGGTCCCCTCCATTGGGAGCTCAGAGTCTTATCCACTGCAGCACCAGGAAAGTCCCTCGTCCCTGGTATTGGTCTCAGCATCTCTGAAGAGGTAAACCGAAGTGAGGATAGAAGTAGTGCATGGAGAAATTGAGAGCAGGGTATGGGGGGTGAGCATTCTGGAAATGATCTTAAAGGAGTAATTCAGGAGAAATAGAAAGCTACAAAGGTGAGGATGCCCAGGGCACTCTCCACCACCCACAATCCACCGTGCACCCAGGAGTCCCGGTGATCAGAAAGATCATCCTCCAATCCAGATCCGATCACATCCTTCCCCAGCTGCCAGGCACCTCGGGGCCCCCCAGACTCCCACAGTTCATGAAGCACCACTGGTCCAGCCCTGCTTCTGCTCCAGCTTTGGTTCAATTTCACCAACACCAATGGAAAAGGCAATGGCAACCCACTCCAGTACTCTTGCCTGGAAAATCCCATGGACAGAGGAGCCTGGTGGGCTGCAGTCCATGGAGTCGCGAAGAATCATACACGACTGAGCGACTTCAGTTTCACTTTTCACTTTCATGCATTGGAGAAGGAAATGGCAACCCACTCCAGAGTTCTTGCCTGGAGAATCCCAGGGACGGGAGAGCCTGGTGGGCTATAGTCCATAGGGTCTCAAAGAGTCAGACACGACTGAAGTGACTTAGCACAACACTGAAGCCAGACAGACCATTGCTTTAGGCTTCAGCTGCCACCTTTCTCTCTCTACCAGGTCTACACTCTTGCAGTTACCTCTGCCTGAAACATCTTTCCCTTCCCTGTCATTTGACCACCTCCTATGTATCCTTCATGGGCTTCCCTGATAGCTCAGTTGGTAAAGAATCCGCCTGCAATGCAGAAGACCCTGGCTCGATTCCTGGATTAGGAAGGTTCTCTGGAGAAAGGATAGGCTACCCACCCCAGTATTCTTGGGCTTCCCTGGTGGCTCAGCTGGTAAAGAATCCACCTGCAATGCAGGAGACCTGGGTTCGATACCTGGGTTGGGAAGATCCCTTGGAGAAGGGAAAGGCTCTCCACTCCAGTATTCTGGCCTGGAGAATTCCATGGACTTTATAGTCCATGGGGTTGCAAAGAGTCAATATGACTGAGCAACTTTCACTTCACTATGTATCCTTCAGGCCTCAGCTAAGATGTTGCTTCCTCTCAGCAGCCCTCCCTGATTGCCTAAGTCAGAAAGGTGGCTCTCTTCTAGGTCCCCTAGCCCCATGTCTGCCCTGTCACACTGCTCTGCCAGGGCCTGGCTCTTTGTTTCCCTTGCAGGACTATGAACTCCCAGAGGGCAGTGTTTACATTTCTATTTTTAGTTTTTCATTATGAAAAATTTCAGACATATACCAAAAAAAAGACAGAACAGCACCATGAAACCCCATACACACATCACCCCAGAGCACACTGATTTTGTTCCATTGGTTCAGTCTCTCTCCCCCTTTTTTACTTTTTTCCTCCTTTACTAAAGTATTGTAAAGCAAATCACCCCCATTTGTTCCATTGGTTCACTCTCTCTCCCCCCTTTTTACTTTTTTCCTCCTTTACTAAAGTATTGTAAAGCAAATCACCCCCACCTCCCATGTATTTCACTATGCTTCTCTAGGAAATTGAATAAATAGTTTTTAATCACATGAATGACTGCTGCAGAGCTGTTTATAACAGCTCTGAACTGGAAACATGTTTATTAGCTAACATTTGAAAATGAAGGGGTGACCAGTCAAAGGACTCTGATGCATCTCTTCAGAGGATCAGTATGAAGACCACACAGTCTCCTGGCAAGATGCTAGTGACCAAGCAAAGCCCAGAAAGACAAAGAGCCCAGTCCAAGCTGGTCTCCACACTCTTTTTTGGCAAGCAGGCCAACATAGCTGCCTGGGTTCCCCGGTCAGAATAGAGAAAGCAAAAAGGAAGGTGAGGATGAGGGTGGCGAGATGTGGGCGAAAATGCTCTTCTCCCTTCCAAATGTTCTTCTCTGTTCTTAACGTCATCTTTCCAAGCTGTTACCTGCAAACCAGACTCGCTGCGGGGCTGTGTGAGGCTGAACAAAGGACTGGTGGCATCTGCTGGCTCCGTGGGGAGCTGGCTGGAGTCACTGAAAGCCTTGCTGCAGACCTCATGACAAAGGGTGGATCCAAACTCCGGGCACAGACCGTCTCAGTTCCCAGAAGGGGGTCGACAAGCCGCATGGCTGTTTGTTCTTCTGCTGCCGGGGTTTTGGAAAGGCCGCGGTGTGGTGGCAGGGAGTCACCTGATGTTCCGGGCCATGTGTGTGCTTCAGGTGCATCGGGGTTCTCATCCCAGCCAGGTAGCCTGCCCACCTGGGCGCCTGGCGCTTGCTCTGCCTGTTTAAATGGTTATCGGGGTGAGTAGTTTTGAGATCTTTGTTCCTCTGGCAGACTTACATTTATGACAAATCCTGACCCAGAGGGTTGTCCTGGGAAAACAGGATCCACTTTTCAGCTTGGTTCCCAGGCACACTGACCCTAGAGGAGAAGGGGGCCTATCCCCAGCAGACTTCCTTTGATCCACCCCTACTGCTTAGGAGCTCAGTTCAATTCAGTTCAGTTCAGTCGCTCAGTCGTGTCCAACTCTTTGCGACCCCATGGACTGCAGCACGCCAGGCTTCCCTGTCCAATACCAACTCCCGGAGCCTGCTCAAACTCACGTCCATTGAGTCGGTGATGCCATCCAAACATCTAATCCTCTGTCATCCCCTTCTCCTTCCCCCGTCAATCTTTCCCAGCATCAGGGTCTTTTCAAATGAGTCAGTTCTTCGCATCATGTGGCCAAAGTATCAGAGTTGCAGCTTCAGCATCAGTCCTTCCAATGAATATTCAGGACTGATTTCCTTTAGGATGGACTGGTTGGATCTCCTTGCTGTCCAAGGGACTCTCAAGAGTCCTCTCCACTACCACAGTTCAAAAGCATCAATTCTCCGGTGCTCAGCTTTTTTTATAGTCCAACTCTCACATCCATACATGACTACTGGAAAAACCATAGCTCAGCGTCCTGTAAACAGGAGGCGTGATGACTTCATACTTGTTCTCCCAAGTGCCGTGCTGAGTCCAGCGTCTTCCTGCTCCCTAGAAAATCCGACTTGAGGAATTCTGGAAAAAGGACCCATCAGAGTGCATTGGTTAGGGGGCAGGGATGGAAAGAGGCTTGGGGGTATATGTCTGGAAGGCCTAAGTTGCAGTTCCAGCTCCCCATAAGTCACTTGGGAACCTTAGGACTATCTCTCCCACTTGCCTCATCTACCAATGTGTCCATTCATCTCCATCTCACTCTAACCAATGTGATGCCACACATGGTCATTAAGCAGCTTCCTGGGGGCCTGCAAGGAGACCCAGAGCTGAACTGCTATAGTTCCTGTCCTTGGAAAGGTCACTTCAAACAATAACTATGGTTTTAAATGATCAAAAAATGACTGAAGGCCTGATTTGTAGTGAGGGAATGGATGGGGTTCAGGGTAGGCTGCCCCCAAATATGCCACTTTGGCAAATTGATTATTTTGAATTAAAGTTTCTTGGGGAACAGTCAATGGGAGAACACTTGTCCCCTTGAAAGCAGGAAATAAATCTCCCATGTGAAGCTATTCTCTGTGTACCAGGACGAGAGGAGAAATCCTTATCTCCAGAAACGTGAAATGCAAGGTCTCAAGGCCAAGAAGGCTGCCTAAACAAACTCTGTTACTCCTTCATTAACTTGCTACCCCAAGCAAAAAGCCCTTTGTTTTGTCCAATCTTCACAAATAATTGTTTCTTTGTCTGCAAGGTATAAAAGCTGCCTGCTTTGGTCACTTCTTTGAGCTTCGTATGTTTGGGGCTCCCGTATGGATGAAATTAAATTCGATTGTTTTTCTCCTGTTGATCTATCTTTTGCCAATTTAATTTTATTAGACCAGCCAAAAAGAAGTTAGAAGGGCAAAGGGAAATTCTTCCTCTCTTAGAGGATCAAGAAAAATGCCAAGGGCTTTCATTTGCTAAGGGGCTTTGAAGATGGAGCAGAAGTTCACTGGGCAGGCATGTGTGGGAACAACAGGGACAAAGATGGAGGCAGGAAACACATGGTTGTTTGAGAAACTTGAAGCAGTTAAGCTCAGGCTGAGCTGGGAAGGGCCTTGGAGGGTCTGCCTCCTTCACAGGGTTTCCAGGAAAGGCCTTGGCATCTCGTACTGACGTGTTTTTACCCACAACAGCAGGACACTTCTGAGGGCAAGTGGGCAAGCTTGTGGGTTCCCCCAGCAAACAATTCTCCAGTCCTCTGCAGATACCAATGGGGCGCCCTGTAATTTAATTCATTCTAACACTAACCACTTGGAGTTCGTGCAGACCCCACAGGTTAAGAGGGTTTCCCAGGTGGCGCTAGTAGTAAAGAACCTGCCTGCCAATGCAGGAGATGTAAGAGATGCAGGTTCAATCCCTGAGTTGGGAAGATCCCCTGGAGAAGGGAATGGCTACCCACTCCAGTATTCTTGCCTGGAGAATCCCATGGACAGAGGAGCCTGGTGGGCTACAGTCTACAGGGTCGCACAGAGTCACACACGGCTGAAGCGACTTAGCACACACACATGCCACAGGTTAAGGGTCAAGTGCCACAAGACTGCCCTCCTTTTCAGTTGCAAGCAGAGGGTCCTCAGGTTTCCCACATTTCTGTCCAATTTGGCTACAAATCAGATTCCCTTGACCCCCTCCTCCCATTCCATAATTTGCTGTAACAGCTGTAACTCAGGGCAACATCTTACTATTGCTGGTTTGTTACAAAGGACACAAACAGCCACATGAAGAGCTACATAGGTAAGCTCTGTTAGGGTGCACAGAGAGCAGAGCTTCTGTCTCCATGGAGTTTGAGGTGTGCCGCACTCCCAGCAAGTGGACGTATTCAAAACCCAGAAGCTCTCTGAAACCCTTCGCTGAGGCTTTTTATGGACGTTCCATTATCCAGGCATGATTGATTGAATCATTGGCCACTGGTGACGAACTCCCTTTCCAGCCCTTCTCCCCTCCCCTCGGGTGGAGGGTGGGGGCCCTAAAGCTCTAGCCCTCTAACCACACGGTTGGTCCCTCTGCAATCAGCCTCGTTCCAGAAGTTATCTAAGAGCTTCCAGCCACGTCGTTCATTATCTATAAACTCCAGTACAGTGGATAAGTGCTTGCTATAAATAACAAGATGCTCCTATCATTGCTGTCAGGAAATGTCCAAACTCTTTTATTATTTTTAATTTTTAAAAATTGTTTATTTTGTTTTAAAATATTTATTTGGCTGCACAAGGTCTCAGTTGCAGCATGCAGGATCGTCGCTCATCATTGAGGCATGCTGGTTCTTGTGGGATGTCATGTGGGATCTAGTTCCCTGACCAGGGATCGAACTCGGACTCCTTGCATTGGGAGTGGGGAGTCTTAGCTACTGGACCACCAGGAAGTCCCCAAAACTCTTTGAGAAGCTCTGTGCTAGGACCTGGGAAGATGAAGAGTCAGAAGACTGGAGTTCAAATCCTGACATTTCTGCTGGCTGACTTGCTGAATTCGAGTTTCCTGCTTTATAAATTAGGATGATTACAATACCCATCTCACCAGGTTGGAGTGAGAAGTAAATAAATGCATGATGAAAAAAATACCCAAGTTCCTGGCATCCAGTAGGTGCTCAATGTGTGTGTATTCTCTTTTTAAAACATTACATTGTAATCTGAATGTGATTAACATCAGTACCTACCATAGGTCAGGTCTTCCTGTGACATCTCATTTAATCCTTGCCGTCATTCGGCCAGGTAGGTTATAACTCCCATTCTACAGAGGATATTGAGGCTCAGAGAGGGCAGGTGGCTTGTTCAAGGTCATACAGGTGACAGGATATGGGGCAAGAATTAGAAAGTGGGCTGGACTCCAAATCTTAATTCTTTTGACTTTTTCTCAATTGACAAACCAGCAGGCCTCTCCTACCTTCACTGCAGAGACTGCACTTAGCCTCCTGGTATTCATTTCCCAATCCCTTTTCTGTAACAGCAACTTGTAGTTCATCACTTTGTGGCTCCATCCAAAGCCTTCATTTCCTGACCTCCTTTTCACCAAGATGTGGTCATGGGGCTAGGTTACAGCCATTGAGATGTAAGGAGAAGCGTCATGAGGCACCTCTGGGGTCTCCTTAAAAGAGAAGGGAGACTGTGTGCCAGGCTGCTTTGTCCATGGAACTTTCCAGGCAAGGACACTGGAGTGGGTTGCCATTTCCTACTCCAGGAAATCTTCCCAGCCCAGGGATCAAACGTCTCATGCATCTCCTGCATTGGCAGGTGGATTCTTTACCACTAGTGCTACCTGGGAAGCCAGTGAGATTGCATGTGTGCATGCAGGCTAGGTCATTTCAGTTGTGTCTGACTCTGTGTGACCTTATGGACTGTAGCCCACCAGGCTCCTCTGTCCATGGGGATTCTCTAGTCAAGAATACTGGAGTGGGTTGCCATGCCCTCCTCCAGGATCTTTCCTGACCCAGGGATCAAACCTGTGTCTCTTATGTCCCCTGCATTGGCAGGCAGGTTCTCTAGCACTAGCACCACCTGGGAAGCCAGTGAGACTGCTTACAAGTAAATGTTAATTTGAAAAAAAAAAAAAGAGGAAGCAAATGCCATCTTCCTACTTGTCTCGTTCCTTTCTGCTGGCTGAACTCAGATGAAATGGCTGAACTCAAGGAGCCATCTTGGGCCATGCAGAGCTAGCTGTGTTGGTAGGACAGCAAGATGGTGAATCACCATCCCAGTCATAGACTGCCTCCCTCTTCCCCCTTCTGAATGTTAGCTCTTCTCTATTAAGCCTTTCTTTCAGCTTTTAAACAGGCTCAAGTTTCTCCCAAGCTAAAACAAAAAACCGTCCCTCAAACCCATGTTCCCTTCCCTCCCTCTCCTGAATCTACCAACTGGGAGGAACCACCTATTCTCAAGGTCTTCGTGTCTCCATTTCCCTGCCACTCCTCAACTCACTGCATCTGGGTTTCTGTCCTACCATTCCATCAGAATTGCCTGGGTCAAGGGCCTGGGACGGCTAGATCCAATGGGTTTTCTTTGGTTATCTTCTAACTGATCTCTCGAAGCATGCCATGTTGCCCATGCCCTCCTCACCCTGGGTTCTGGGGCACCTCTGTTCCCCTTGCCTCTTCAGCTGCTCACTTTCTGTTGTCCTTGCTCGCAAATCCTCTGCTTTGAGCTCTAGTCCTCTCTAAGGAATAATCTGATTCCTTTTCTTGCATGTCTCAAAAGCATCTCAAACTCAACACGTCCAGGGAATCCTGTGGCAGTCCAGTGGTTAGGACACTAAGCTTTCACTGTGGAGGTCCCAGGTTCAATCCTCAGTCAGGGAACTAAGATCCCACAAGCTGTGCTGCACAGCCAAAAACAAAGCAAAAAAACAACAGAAATAGCATCAACACGTCCAAACTGAAAATTCTCCCTCTCCAGAAGCCTAGCTGTTCTTGCCAGAAATCTGAATCTTTGACACATCTCTTCCCATCATCATCCAAAACCAATCCATCGTCAACCTTTGACAGTTTCATCTCCTAAATAAAGTCCACCCGAAGGCCATCAGCTGATTCAGGCCACTCCAGGGACTGTTGCCTCGATCTAGTAAACAATCTCCTAATCTATCTTTTCATCTCCACTCCAATCCTCTTCTAAATACCAGTTCTGCACACAGTAGTCAAAGGAATCTTTCTATCAACAGGGTCCTGTCAATGACTTGCTCAGAAGTCAACAACTTGCCTTTGTCCTCCAGATGAATAGCCCAACTCCTGCCTGGGCCAGCAGGGTCAGAGTCCGCCCTCTTACCCGCTTCACTTCACTCCCCCTCCCTCTCTGTTCCCGCCTCAGCGGCCTTCTGTGTCACCCACGCTTCCTGAGCACACCCCTCCCTTTCCTCGCGCCACTAGCGGTACCCTCCTGCCCTTCCTCGTCAGTTAACCTGCCACGCTCTCATGCCTGCCACATCCATAACTCTCTTCCCAGCCAGTAGCACCATTCGAATGACTTACATGTATTAACGTTGTCCTCCCCAATTAAAATGTTAGCTGTTTGAGGGCCTGTCTTGCTCGCTGCTTCACCCTCCAAGGATCAGGCACAGTCATCCAAAGAATATTTATTGAGTGAATGAATAATTCGCCCGCCCCCACCCCCACGCGAAGAGCCCACTCATTGGAAAAGACCCTGATGCTGCGAGTGATGGAAGGCAAAGGATGAGATGGCTGAATGGCATCACCCATTCAATGGACACGAGTTTGAGCAAACTCCCGGGAGGCAGTGAAGGACAAGGGAAGTCTGGCGTGCTGAAGTTCATGGGGTGGCAAAGAGTCGGACACGACTAAGCGACTGAATAACAACCGCCCCCAAACAGCTCATAAAGTACACCAAACTTTTAGGAGCCCCACCTGACACGGATCCTGAAGAATGCTTGCAAATAAAGGATGAGCGGCAACCGCAAAAGGAAGCGCGCTTTTTCCCCCTTTATCCCCTACAGCAGAAAGGACTCAAAAGCGCGCCTGCGCATTTCGCTTCGCTACCGCCCCCATCCCACTTCGGCCGTGGGGTGGCGCTGCGCGCATGCTCCCCGATAGCGCGGTCCTCCTGGCTGGCTTCGGGCCGCTCTAGCCGCCCTTTTCGACTGCTCCGCCGGGAGGCGGGCGCGTCCGCGGGGGTCCCTCCAAGATGGCGGCGCAGAGGAGGAGCTTGCTGCAGAGTGTGAGGAACCCACTTGCTCTTCGGGCTGGGGGGTTGGGAGTCCCGGGGGAACTGTCGGGTGCAGGCGCGGCCCCCTCTCCGCATTTGGGCTGCCTCCCTGTCCCTAGCGGGGTGTGGCCGTCACCCTTCCCGTTTCCCGGGCCGGCCCACCCCCCTCATTCGTGACCGGGGGGCGCGTGCGGCCCCGCAAGGCCTGCGCGTGCGCGCTGCTGCCCAGGCTGTCGGGGGCTCGGATTCGCGGTCCAGCGGCCGCGAGCGTCAAGGGCGCGTGGAGGGTAGGAGCGTCCTGAACCCTGCAGGGACACTAGCGCGCGGCCGCCGAGAGAGCCCGAGCAGTGAGCCCACCCCGGACCCTGGGCAGGTCGTTCGTTAATCCTCATAGCAACACCAGCCCGTTGTGTATCACTTACTGTATCCCAGGCTTTGTGCCAGTCGCTTTACATTTGTAAGTTTAATTTTCATATCAGCCCCGTGAGGTAGATACTGTAATTCTTCCTGTTTTACAGATGAGGAAACTGAGGCACAGAGAGGTGGTCCTTTGCCCAAGGCCACACAGCTGGTAAGTGGCAGAGGCAGGATTAAAGTCAGGGATTCTGATTCCAGAAACTCTTTTAACCTCTAGGTTATACGGGAGGAATGGCTGGGTTCAGACGCTGGTTCTAATTCACTATTCCTCCATTGGCCTCAGTTTCCTTAGGTGTTAGGTGAGAGTAGGTAGTATGTGTGTGGGGGATGGGGGTGGGGGCGTAGTCTTGAGATTCCACTCCTCTCAGTCTGGACCCTCATGGGCTTGTCACTGGTGTTCTCCAGCCTCTGCATCGTTTTGACACACGTTCACATCCATGGTGCATGTTGGCACCATGGGCCGATTCTGACCTGCCGGGGCAGGTTGGCAGTCACCTTGGTCCTCCTCAGACTTCGAAGTCTGTTGTACTTGCCTGTGGACTTGACTGCCTCCTGTAGTGGAAAGTGAAGAGAGGGATTTATGATCTACAATGAAGAGTGTCACCATCGCCTACCACCACTGGGTGGGCATTTAATACCTTGTTTGTAAAATAATGAGTAAAGCATTTGAAGCCAGGTCCAGTGCTTAGCCTTCCCTGGTGGGGAATGCTGTCTTCCCCTCCACACCTTTGGCTGCCCCTTTATTTTACTGCTGCCTGGCAGTTTGGCCTCATCCTTGAGTTGGTTAGGTAGGCCTAGCCTTCTGTTTTGTAGGAGGGCAGGGCCCCTGTGCAAATGTCCCCAGTGTAGTAAACATTGAAGAAATACCGGCTGGATGGTGGCAAGTGCTGGAGTGGTAACTGTTGTAGGCTGACTTGGCTTGCCCAAAAGAGTGGCTACCAGCTTCCCTCCCTTGTCGGTGTGATGGAGCCCAAGTAACTTGGGTTAGATAGAGGTGAGCTTTGTTAGCTCCAGAATTTGTTCCTGGGTGGTGTGCATTTTTTTAAAAGTTGGCTGGTTAGCTTGAAGCACATAGCATCATGATGAAAGGCAAAGGAATGGTGGGTGTGCCCACATTAGGCCCCTCCCACCCTAATGATGTTCAAGACGTCTCTGCTCACAAGGTGTCCAAGTGTCCATGCATGTGTGCTAGGCTTGACCTGCCCTCCACTGTCCTGAGTCTTGTTGAGAGGAGCTCAGACAGCATCATTCCGCAGGTGGCTATAAGGGATGCTGGTCTGTAGTTACTGGACCTGGGGATACAAAGATAAATAGAGCAGTGTCCACCCTTACTGAATTTGCAGTGCTGCGTGGAGAAGCATGTATCACAAATACAGTGATTAAAGCACTTTCCTGTCAGTGTGAAGAGGGGCTGCTGATGGCCTGATGTGACCAGGTCATTGGAGGCTTGTAGCGGGGCTGGGGACCTGTTGACATGGGGCTGGGAGGAGTTGCTGATGAGCTGACAGATTAGCTGAGCGCTTCTTGGAATGTCATCCTGAGGAGTTTCACCTTTGGTCTCCAGGTGGTGTAGTGCCTTGAAAGGTCTTTTGAAGAGAAGATGAGCTTTTGAAGTAACTTCAAAAGAACATGGGCCCTTCACAGCCTGATAAAACAGCTCACCAGTCCTGTATGGCCTTGGGCAAGTCACATAGCATCACTGAACCTTGATTTTTCACTTAACTTCCCTGAACCTTGGTTTCCCCAACCAAGAGTACTCCCGGGAGCATTGTTAGTATTAAATGAACATGTTACATGCCTGACCTGGTGTGGTTATGCTCCAGCCATGAACCTCCACCTTCAGTTCTGCTCTGAATGAAGGCTGCATTTCTTTTCCTCCCAGTGTCACCGAGTACTCACTGTGTGGCAGGCACTGGTAGGGGCAAGGGACTCTGCCCTCATGAAGCGTATGTTCTGGTAACGGAGACAGGAAGTAATCAGTACAGACTGTATATGATATGACAGTTTCTAGAATATAACACAGGAAGTGGTACGAGGAAGAATAGGCGGGATTCACAGACAGGATGATGGAGAGCCTGTTGTAGAGAGTGGTCGGGGAGGACTGTTGGACGTTTGATGAGATGCACGGGCCATGTAGGAGGGAGTATTCCTGCATGAGGCAACAGGGATGCAAAGGCTCTCCTGTTCGAGGAGCATCAGGAGGCCAGCATGGCTGAAGTGGAGTGGAGTGTGTTGGGATAGTGGTAGATGCTTGACGTTTGAGGGAGCCTTGTGGATCCTCATGTGAGCTTTGGGTTCTGTGCTAAGTGTAATGTGACGCTCTCAGGTTTGAGTCGAGGCATGAAGCGATCTGATTTGTGACAGGAGCAAGAGCCTTCCGTACAGAGGCAGGCATTTGAGAGGCGAGAGTGGCAGCTCTGTGCGCGGTGCGCTTGGTTGTCCAGGTGTAAGATGACCAAGGCTTGGCCAGCGATGGCAGAGGGGTGGTGAGGAGTACCGGGTTCTAACTGCATTTCGGGGAAGAGCTGATAGGATTTGCTGACAGATCAGGCATGGGGTGTGGGACAGAGGGAGAAGAGTTGAGAAGGACTACAAGGTTTTCATTGGAACAACAGTGGTGCCATTTACTGAGGTGGGGGACCTTGGGGGCAGGGAGAATCACGAGTTTAAGTTTGCCTAAAGTATGGCTTCCCTGGTGGCTCAGAGGTTAAAGTGTCTGCCTGCAATGCAGGAGACCCGGGTTCGTATCCCTGGGTCGGGAAGATCCCCTGGAGAAGGAAATAGCAACCCACTCCAGTATTCTTGCCTGGAGAATCCCATGGACGGAGGAGCCTAGTGGGCTACAGTCCACGGGGTCCCAAAGAGTTGGACATGACTGAGCGACTTCACTTTCACTTTTCACTTTTCAAACTATTACTTGCTTAATTGTAAAAAAGTCAACTTGAAATCAGTTTTTTCCTGAGCAGATATATCTATGATATCACAAGTCCTAGCCATATTTTTTTTCCCCAATGTGTATGAAAATAAACATACAGCCTTGAAGTAAAAACATTCTTTAAGCCCGTAACCATCACCCGTAACCATCTCATATACCATCAAAATGTGGTCTAGCTGCTCCGGGACACAGTAAACTCCGCAATTACTAGTAGCCTCTTTAAGAATGTATTAGGTCTATATCTCTGATGAAAACATAGAGAACCTTTGATGGAAACCCTAGTGAAAGATGCAGCACCAGGAGTGGAGTTGGTCCCAGAGAAGCAAGGAGGGTAAAGGAGGTCATTGAGAAAGAGAGATGGCAGGAGGCATCAGGGTGTTTTAGGCTTTTTGGAGAGAAAGAACTGTCCCCCCCAACCCGGAGTCATCTTCCTGGGGGCTTTATTCTCCCTTTCTTAGCTTCCTTTTTGCCTCTAAGGAATCTGGGTGCTTTCACCACAAAAACACTTTGCCTTTTCATACAATAATTTGATATTCAAGCTGTGGCCTGAACTTGGAATCATGCTTTTGTCCACTTCTGCTGCCCAAGAGTTTGAGATGAGTCTCCGTGGGGACTTTTATGGACTATTTTATGTGACATGATCACATATGTACATGAGGTGCTAATGCATAAATATATGTACACACGGTGTAACGCCCTTAATGGGTTAAATATAGTTGAATCACTAGAGAAATGTATACCAAAATAGGAATTTTGGAAACTCCCTCACAGTCAAAATTAGGCTTTTTGAAACAGATTCTTTCTTGTGAGAAATGAATTTGTAACCTATGGAAGAGCTAAGTGGGCCATGCTCACAGTTGTGTGTTTACTCGGCTCTGTGAGCTGTGAGACACCCCCTTTTCAGCTTCTCACGACTCATGTTCAGGCACTCAAGCACTGCTTGAGCAGCACTTTGGGCCTGGCATTTGTAGGCGGGGGAGAAAGTATGCATCAGTGGGTGCAGGGGTGGAGGGGTGGGTGGATTGTGTGAATAGAAAATAAATGACCTTTCCGAAAATTGTTCAGAAACATGGAGGAAGGAAGCAAGAGGGTAGGCAGTCTGGTGAGTTTTAATAGAATCAGCAGGGAACGCTTGGTGTGGATAATCCCCATGGAGGTGGAGAAAGGGGGGAGAATAGAACTGAAACTTACTTAGCCACAGCAGGGTGAGAATGATTTTGGGGGCCACTGCTGAAATCAGGGGGGACCCAGTACTCTCCCACTCCAGCATGGGCAGCACCTCCTGGAATTCTCTGGTGGCCTGTTACTGAACGTTTGAGCTGCCGTGGGGACTGCAGTTCTAGGTACCTGAGAAATTGCCCAAATGTCATTGGGTCTAAGACACTATTGCTTATAAAGACACATCATTATTTTATGTACTACTAAGAAAGCGAGTGCACTATTGATTAATTTGTAATACACCAACTTCTGAGATATTAAAAATGTTGAAAATACATGTCTTTGAATCAGTGAAATAAAGGAGCCAATTAACAGTACCAGGCTACAACCTGAGAGTTGCCGCAAAGCCACAGACTTAATGGCTAGGGAGCAGGTGCCCAGTGTACATGGTTGCTCAGGGAAAGGGCCCTGTGGCCTTGGGCAGCATTTTCCCAGAGCCTAGGACACATTCATGAGGTGGTCAGTGTGTGCTGGTATAAAAGTCATCACTACTTATGCAAGTTATTTGTTCTTTAGTTCTCTTTCAAACTTTATGATGCTCTCAAGAGATAGACTTGGTTTGGTCCTAGTATGTACATAGGACCAAACACCTTTCTGATTCTTGCTAATCTCCCTTTTTTTCAACAGAGAGAACAGGGCTTCAGCTCACAGTACAGTGGGCCAAGAGATCAGTTAGAATTTCATAACCTTGTTCTGTTTTCCTTTTTATCGTGGTCATGATCTGGCAGGCAATAACATTTTCCACTTATAATACTAACAAGTTTACATTCAAAATGAAACCATTTGAATTAAAAAAAAAAAAAAAGCCAAGTTAAAGAAGAAACATGAAGCACTTCCCCGGTGGTTCAGTTAAGACTCCGCACTCCTAATGCAGGGGACCCAGGTTCTATCCCTGGTCAGAGAACTAGATCCCACATCCTGCAACTGAGTTCGTGTGCTGCACCTGAGACCTCACACAGCCTAATAAGTTAATAAATAATATTGAAAAGAAAAAACACGAAGTGGGTAATTTGTTGAAGATAGTGAGTGGATGGTTGAGGTTTGGGAAGCACAGACCTCCAGCACCAGTTAGATTTGAGCAGGGCCTTTGGGGATGGGTAGGACTTAGACAGAAAAGGGGAGGCCCAGCCTTACCGTAGATACTTTTTAATATGCTCTTTGGGTAATGTTTTTGAGTTTCTTCTTTTCTTTATTTAAATAGCAAACCAAGTTCAGTTGTCTAGAAACTCAGCGTTTCAAGCGTGCCAGTGTGAAACAAGGATAACTTGGCTTGGCGTGGTTCATATGTATGAGTAGTTGGTCTGTATTAAAGTATGTGCTTGTTTCTGGGACTGTACCTCTAGGGTCAGTAACCTCTTCATTTGAGGCTCCAAAAATACACATGGCTTTTCAAGTATCATAAACCTCCAGTGGAGGTGTTACTTCCCTTCTGTGTTTGCTGCGGACACCTCCTCTTGGAAGTGGGTTAGCTTTCCACGCTTTTTGTTCTGGTCACAGTTTTTTTGAAATCATTTGGAACACTCTGTATAGCAGGCCTTATCTGTACAAGACAGCTGAGTGAGAGTGTCCATCTGTCAAAGGGTGAGATTCAAAACTGTGTCAACAGGCTGGAAGGCTGAGATGAAAGCATTACGATATAATCCAACTGATAAAAATTTAGATTTAAAAAACCCTTTACAGGAATGTGGTTGCAGGGGACTGACTCTAGAGAACTTCAGAGGGAAAAGATTTTGCTATTCTAGTTGACAGTAGGAATTTTCACATGGAGGCTAGATGCCGATCTTTTCTTTAAGTATATGAAAGCTTGACTTTTTGTGTTGATTTTCTATCCTGCCACCTTTATTTATTTCCTTTGAGTTGGTTTTATTATTTATTCTTTGGGATTTCCAAGTACTGTCATATCAAATTCAGATAGAGATAACTGTATGTCTTTTCCAAGTCTTATGCCCTCCTCCTTTTCTCTTGTCTAATTGCATGTGCTTATACCTCTAATTCATTGTTAAGTGATGGAGGTTGCAGTATCCTTGCTGTGTTCCTGTTCTGAATACAAATGCCTCTTGTGTTTACCCACTAAGTAAGATGCTGGTGTTTGGACTGACTGAAGTATACATAGAATGGTACATTAAGAAAATATCCATCAATTACCATTTCCTTAAGTGTCTTTATGGACAAAGACTGCCTTTAAATAAAAATAGCCCTGGAGTACTTACCCATTGACCTAAACACTGATTGCCAGTTAATAAAATAATACATTTCCAAAATATTACTAGCTCATCATTATGAAAATCAAATTTCAGAAAAAGCACTTAACATTGTTTAAGCATCCAGACACTAGGCATAAGTACTCTCTGAAGAATAAGGTGCTGGCTGAGTAGACTGACCACTGTCAGACACACAGTCTCTCTGGTTTGGGGAGCTTGCTGCGCTCACGGCTGCCGCACACGGCTGCCACCACCAGTGCAGCGTCAGCCTGCTCCCGCGAGCAGCATCATGTGCTCCCACTGTGAACTGCTTTTACACGAATTGTTCCCCTGCCACGACACACTGACGTGGTGAGTTCCCCAGTCATCCATCGGAATTTGTTTCCTTCCTGTGAGAGACACTAATGTACCAGTCTTTCTCATAGTGTATTTCTCAGTGCTGAGTGGGGCCATAAGTTACTGAGTGATCATTTATTTTTTGCTGGAAAGTATAAATGTGTTGGAAAGATTCAAGTCCCTTGTGGGAGTTAGATGATGGCAGGGGAAGCATGGTGATTGCATCATGGATGACAGGTTTTGCATCGTGGGTGACACATTTGTATTGTTCATCTCATATTAGAGGACGAATTCAGTCCATCTTAATCTCAGTGTTAATCACAGGCAGGATTCTGGAACGTGTAAATGTCTTCTCCTCCCCTGCTTTAAAACAGTTATGGTATTTCGGGACGCCAAATATTGGCTTCTTGGCTCATCTTTTCAGAGGACAAGTGACAATTCTGATTGAGGAGTTGCTTTTATGCCTCTGCTTAATCTTGTGCTTAACTTCATCCCAGTTGGAGGCAGGAGAGAGACCCTAGAAAAGGAGTTTCTTATGAAAATTTACTTGCCAGGTTTCCTGAGACCTTTGTGAGGTTCTTGAGGATGAAGATATATTAATCTGATCTAAGATCTAGGGGATGATTGGCAACATGTTTCTTTCTCTCTTTTTTAAAAATTAATTAATTTATCTTTGGTTGCGCTGGGTCTTTGTTGCTGTGCACGGCTTTCTCTAGTTGCGGCGAGCTGGAACTACTCTTCACTGCAGTGCACGAGGTTCTCATTGTGGCTTCTCCTGTTGGAGGACGCAGGCGTCGGTAGTTGCGGCACACGGGCTCAGTCGTTGCGGCTCGCAGGCTCTAGAGAGAGAACAGGCTCAGTAGTTGTGGTGCCCGGGCTTAGGGCAACATCTCTTTTTTGAAAAATAACTCTTGGCAGTGAACTCCTTTCTGTGGCCTGAAAGGCCTTCCTTTGTCCCCACCTGGGCACACATGTGCATGCATGTGTGTGAACACAGGAACAAGCTACTTTTCCTGCTACTCACTACAGAGGCGATGCCAGCCTCATGCTCCCTTAAACCTACTCATTTTATGTTCTACCTCAGGGTCTTTTTACGTGTACTTCTCCCTCTAAGTGGAAGGCTCCTTGAAATGACCACTGCTCCATCATCATTCAGGTCTGTCTCAGAGGTCACCTCCCCGGGGAGGCTTCCTGTAACGTCCTCATCTAGAAGAGCCCTGCCCATCCCCGTCCGTCCCCTTACCCTGATGTGTTTTCTCCATAGTGCGTTTCCCTGTCTAAAAGTGCCTTGTTTATTCATTGTATAACATGTTTGAAGTCTCTCTCCCTAGCAAGGAAATTTCAAGTTAAGGACCCTTAGTTATTTTTTCTGCTGTGTCCTCAGCAGCTGGGGTAATGCCAACCTTTTGTAAATGTTCAGTAAACATTTGTTGAATGAATATATGTATTAATCAAATATACTCTTATCGTGTAATGCTGTATGGGGATTCCAAAGAGTAAAGCTTGCACTTATATTAAAACAGACATTTTTGTTGCTTTTAAATGAGACAGGTTAGGATTAGAGCAAGAAACAATTTTGTGTTACTGTGAAGGAGTTTTTTGTTTTGTTTTATTGCCCTGCAGCTCGACCTGTCAAGAGTTATTAGGTTGGTGAAAAAGTAATTGCAGTTTTGGATCATGAATTTTAAATCATTATAACTAGACTCAAACATGTTTATTAATCAAAATGTGCTATGCTTAGTCACTCAGTCGTATCCAACTCTGCGAACCCATGGACTGTAGCCTTCCAGGCTCCTCTGGGGATTCTCCAGGCAAGAATACTGGAGAGGGTTGCTATGCCCTCCTCCAGGGGATCTTCCCAACCCAGGGATCAAACCCAGGTCTCCCGCATTGCAGGCAGTTTCTTTACTGCCTGAGCCACCAGGGAAGCCCAGAATAGTCAACACATTACAGTCCATTAAAGTCAACACATTTTTGCCAATGAGAAATAAGTGTTTATTCTTGTAGCATAAAAATCCATACTTCGGGATTTGATGAACTCTTGGAAAGCATTTCTGCCTCCTGCTGGTTATGGAAGCATTTTCCCTGCAAAAAGTTGTCAAGATGCTTGATGGTAGTACATTGGCGAAAGGTCAGGTGGATATCGAAGATGAGGCAAAACTTCATAGTCCAATTCATTCAGCTTTTGAAGTGTTGGTTGTATGACATGTGGTTGGGCATTGTCATGGAGAAGAATTGGGCCCTTTCTATTGACCAGTGCCAGCTACAGTCATTGTAATTTTCAGTGCATCTCATCTGTTTGCTGAGTGTACTTCTCTGATGTAATGTTTTCACCAGGATTCAGGAAGCTATAGTGGATCAGACGGACAACAGACCACCAAACAGTGACCATGACCTTTTTTCTTGGTACAAGTTTGTCTTTGGGTATAAGTTTGAAGAAGCTTTGGGTCTTCTTCTCAGTGCAGCCGCTGAGCTGGTCATTGCCAGTTGTCACATAAATCCTTTTTGTTGCACGTCACAATCCAAGTGAGAAGCGGTTCGTTGTTGCTCAGCACGCGAGAAGACGACACTTCAAAACGATGATTTTAAGGGTTTGTTTGGTGTCTCAGTGGTAAAGAGTCCACCTACCAACCAAAACAGTGACTTTTCTGATTGCGATCACTCATGAGGCACCCACTTATCAAGCTTTCTCACCTTTCCAATTTGCTTCAAATGCCAAATGACTGTAGAATGGTCGACGTTGAGTTCTTTGGCAACTTCTTGTGTAGTTGTAAGAGGATCAGCTTTGATGATGGCTGTCATCTTCCAATGGCTGGCCTCCACGCTCCTCATCTTCAAGGCCCTCGTTTCCTTTGCAAAACTGCTTGAACCACCACTGCACTGTATGTTCGTTAGCAGTTCCTGGACCAAATGCATTGTTGATATTGCGAGTTGTCTCTGCTGCTTTATGACCCATTTTGAACTCGAATAAGAAAATCACTTGAATTTTCTTTGTGTCTAACATCATTTCCCTAGTCTAAAATAAATATAAAATAAACAGCAGTAATAAGACATTAGCAAAAAAAAAAAAAAGGAGAAATGTGCATTAAAATTATGTACAACATAACCACATTTATTTAAGGATGTATGCCAGTATCAAACAGCAAAGTTCAACAGTGCAAAACCACAGTTACTTTCACACCAATCTAATAAATATCCAGCATCACCAGGAGCTGAGCAGAATTCCAGCTCTTATTGCTGTTCCTATTCCACTCACAGGTTTCACCCATATTTTCTGTTGTCAAAGGATAGCTTTTTAGCCCTTGTGGTGAAATTGTCAGTATTTTTTAAAAATCCTGTAAAGAAAACACAAGGACATTTAAAGACATATACCATGTTGATGAGTTGCAAGATTCAACCTAGTGAAGGTGTCGCACCTCCTCACATTGATCTATAGATTTAAAACAATTCCAGTCAAAACTCCAGCAGGATTTTCTGGTAGATACAGACAAGCTGATTCTAAAATTTGTAGGGAAGGGTAAAAGAATTAGAATAGCCAAAACAGTTCTGAAAAAGATTAAAGTTAGAGGCATCACACTAACCAATTTTATAATGTAGGTTTTAAATATAGACTTAAAGTTATGGTAATCAAGATCATTGAGTTGGTTGAGGGATAGACACATAGATCAACAGAGTAGAACAGAGTCCAGAAATAGACACATACAAGTATGGCCAGTTAATTTCTGACAAAGATGCAAAGGTAATTCAGTGGAGAAAGAATAATCTTTTCAACAAATAGTATTGGAAAAAGTGGACATCCATTTGCAAAAGAAAAATTGACAGAAATCTCCTGCCTTATGTAGAAATTAACTCAAAATGGATCACAGGTCTAAATGTAACCTGATAATACTTTTAGAAGAAAACGGAAGATCTCTTGACCTGGGACTGCGCAGAGAGTTCTTAGACAGGACATCAAAAGTAAAAACCATGTAAGAAAAAAATGATTAAATGAATTTCAGTAAAGCTAAAAACTTGCTTTTCAAAAGACACTAGTAAGTGAATGAAATAGCAGGCTACAGACTGGGGGAAATATTTGCAAATCCCATATGCAAGAAATGACTTTTATCCAAAATATATAAAGAACTCTCAAAATTCAGCAGTTAAGAAAACAACTCAATTAAAACATGGGCATGAGACTTAAACAGATGCTTCACCAAGGAAGAAATGTGGATGACGAAAAAGGCACATGAAAAGATGTTCAACATCATTGTTAGCCATTAGGAGATGCAAATTGAAGGTGTGATGAGATGTAAGTACACACTGCTTAGAATGCCTAAATTAAAGAAAGAAAAAGAAATACCATGTAGTGGTGAGGATGTGGAGCAGCCGGAACTCTTGTGCATTACCTGTGGGGTGCAAATAGTACACTGTTTTGGAGAACAATTTGACAGTTTCTTACAAAGTTAAACAGTAGTCTCACTTTTAGGTATTTACCCCAGCAATATGAAGACTTATGTTCACACAGAAACTGCCTGTGAGTGTTTATAATAGCTCTCTTCATAATTGCCCAAAACTGGAAACAGCCCAGATGCCCTTCAGGGGATAAATGGATAAACTCTACTACATGCGTATGATGGAATACTGCTCTACAATAAAAAGGGACCAACTGTTGATGCAGGCACCAACTTAGGTAAATCTCAAAGGCATAATGCTGAGCGAGAGAAGCCAGCGTCAAAAGGTTATACACGTAAAAGACGGGGAGTACAGTGGTGGTGGCCTGGGGCTGGAGGAGTGGGAGAATGGAGAGTTTTTGTTTGATGGGTATAGAGTTTCACAAGATGGAAGGAGTTATGGGGATGGATGGTGGTGATGCTGCACACCGTTGGGAAGTTATTTAATAGCAGTAAGGTGCGCACTTAGAAATGGTTACGATGATAAAGCTTATCTTCTGTGTGTTAACCACAGTGAACAAGGGGGGAGGTTATGTACCACGTGAGTTCATTTATGGCGTTCTTGAAAAGACTGCATAGTGCTGGGGCATAGGTCGGTGGTTGCCAGGAGTTAGTGGAGGGTGTGGCTCCAAAGGGGCACCTGGAGGGCATGTTTGGGGTTGCTGGGCTGTTCCTTGTCTCAGTTGTGGCTGTTCTGTGTCTCGGTTTGTTACACAAATCTCTACAAGTGTTAAAATTCATAGACCTACCCACCAGAAAGGCAATGTTACTATAGGCTAATTTAAAAATAAAAACGAACTCCCACAGCCTGCTGAAGTTGCTCCATGGTGCAAAGCATACAACTAAAAATGCTGAAATAAATGCAGCATAGAAGCAATTAAAATGGAAAAAAAAAAAAGCCATAAAGTCCCTCCCTGTCAGTATGTAAATAAACAAAAGATGAAATGTGCCACAAAAGCTAAACCACAGGTGTTTTACATATCTGATTGCAAAAGCCTGCTGAAGTGGTTTTCACATCCTTTTTTGAAGACTGTGACTGCTGACTTGTAAGAAGTTGTGCACAGTATTCATGCTTGTTCAATTTTCAGTAAAGGTTTCAATCCAAATTTTACTCTCCGTGAGCTGAACTTGGATTTTCCCAGCTGTTGTAGTTTGCTCTAGTTCAGCATGGTGGGCACGGGCATGCTTGTATGAACCAGGCACAGCTCCCCGGTGGGGGCCGGGTGGAGGGGAGGCTTCCAGTGAGATGCCGTGGATCACACCTGGGCTTTGTGTCAGGGTCGTTTCCGGGGCTTAGAGAATGCAGGTGTTCAGAGTGTCCCCCAAGGAGACTGAGGAAATGCAGAGTCTGTCTGAGCTGGCTCCTGGACAGTTCTGTGCATGTTTTAAAGCTCCATCTTGGTTGTACTGAACAGCCTGCTTTGAGACCTATGGGGTAGAATGGGAGTCAGACACAGGCAGGGTTGGGGGGATCAGGTGTAGTAGGGATACACAAGAGGGCTGGCAACCAAGCCTGGGGGAAGATCTTCCTGAAGGAAGACTTCCTGGTGGTGGTGACTCGCTAGCCAGAGTCCCGAAGGACGTGGAGAATTATTAGACAAAGAGGCTGTTCCACACAGGAAGAAAGAGTGAAATGTGGACAGGGCACGCCAAGCATCTGGTCTTAGTAGAGAAGCATGTGGGGGGTGGACACAGATGGGCCTGGACCCCAGGGTGAAGCAGGAACCAGGGGTGGAGACCCTAGTACCAGGAAGAGTGACTGAGGCTGAGTCAGTTTCTCAAGGTATGGTTCTGGGTGGCTTGAATCAGCCCCCTGGGAAGAGCTGCCTATACTGCAGACAGTCTGAGGCCCACCAGGATCAGACACTCTGGGAGGGGCCTGGAAATCTGCAGTTTGAACCAGTGCCCGAGGGACTGCAGTGTGAGGTGGGGACTACCAGCGAGCTCTGCACGATGAGTTTCTTTCATTTGTGTCCGTGTGTTTGACTCGTGCCCATCTGTAGTGGAGCACATTCCTGGAGACCACTGCTGAGCCTTGCGTTTGGGGACTCCAGTCTTTTTCGGGTTTCTTGGGGACCGTTTGTGGATTAGACGGAAACCATGCAAACCCTTCTGCAGGTGTTTGTTCATACACGCGTCATTGTTTTCCAGGAGGAAGTGGAACCTTCTGGGTGGGGCTCCGGGCCTGCTAGGTTTTTGCTGGGGAAGAAAAAGAAGATGAGGTGGGGTCTGCCCTGGGCAAGAAGGTAAGGCATCTTGGTGTCCTGGTGTCCTTCCCAGGAGCAGCAGCCCAGCTGGACGGACGACCTGCCGCTCTGCCACCTCTCGGGGGTCGGCTCAGCTTCCAACCGCAGCTACTCCGCTGACAGCAAGGGCACCGAAAGCCATCCGCCAGAGGACAACTGGCTCAAGTTCAGGTGAGGTGCCGCCGCTGCTCTGCTGGGCGGCAGAAGCAGGCTTTCAAGAAGAGCGGTTTGGCAGCTCTTTTGTGTGGGGCTTGACAGTGCAGCGTGGCCCACGGGAGGTGGTGTCTGCTGCTATCCCTTCCGCATCTAGACCTCAGACCAGCCAAGGGCCTGCTCCTGGGGGCAGAGGGCATCCCAGAAGGTCATGGCCAGAGTGGGGACCCAGATGCTCACTTAAAGCCACAGCCGCTGTGTCTTTTGTCTCCCTGGTTGCTTTCCTCATCCCCTCACTCTGGACCTAGAGTCAGTCTTCCGCGAAGCCCTGGTCTCAGGCCTCTCCTGCCCTGTCTCTCTGCCAGGAGTGAGAACAACTGCTTCCTGTATGGGGTCTTCAACGGCTACGATGGCAACCGGGTGACCAACTTCGTGGCCCAGCGGCTGTCGGCGGAGCTCCTGCTGGGCCAGCTCAATGCTGAGCACACCGAGGCCGATGTGCGGCGGGTGCTGCTGCAGGTACCGGGCTCGGGCGGGCCGACTGACTTCCAGGGTTGGCCCAGAGATCCTCCTGGGGAAGGGCTTATGGGCGTCACCTTGCACCCAGGGCTGGGGTGGGAGTTGCTGAGCCCTGGTAGAAGCAAGGTGTTTAGGGTGACCCCTTTCTTTCCATGAGGCTCAGATGCTCAGCCTCGGTGATCGCAGCTCCAGGGCCCTGCGCCCCTCACTCCTGGTTGGCTGGTGTCATTTTCCAGTTCTGCGTTCCTGCTTGCTGCGGTTCTGGAGTTTCTGCTCCTGGCATCTCCTTTTGGAAGCAAGTCCAGAGGCATTTAATTGTAGATGAGAATGGTGGATTCTGGTTCCTCGAGAGCAGCATTCCCAGCTATTTTCCTGCCTTGCCACCCAAAGGCCTGATCACCCGGGACCAGTGCCAGGAACTGTCAGCTGCTGCCCCTGGGGAAGGTGGCGGCGTGGCCCGTGTCAGGGGGTCCTCAGGATGTGGCAGTGACGCTAGCTGTCACTGACCTATACTCACTCTGAGCCAGGCTGGGTGCTCGGCCGGATGCTCTCAGTCACTCTCGGGGCAGCACTTCCTCTGTGTCATCCATGAGGGGCTGAGACTGGCCAGCAGGCGCAGAGCTGACATTCACCCCCCGGCGGCCTGACTCCAAGCCTGTGCTGTGAGCCCCTCTGCCGTCTCTTGCTTCTCTGGTTGCTCTGCGATGCCGCCCGGAAGGTGCCAGCCGCAGGGGCCGCCTTTGTCAGACCTTGCTCTGCAGGAGCAGCAGTGTCTCTAGTGCCCTGTGTGAAGCCCCATCGCGTGGTGACCTGCGCTGGATATGACTTGTTGCTGTCAGTAAGGGGTGTTTCAGCCTCCGGTGACAGTGGTATTTGAACCTGCCTTTGCTTCCCTGTCCCCCACCTCCAGGCTTTTGATGTGGTGGAGAGGAGCTTCCTGGAGTCCATTGATGATGCATTGGCTGAGAAGGCGAGCCTCCAGTCCCAGCTACCCGAGGTAATGTCCCCAGCCTGTGCCCCTGGAGAAGCAAGGCCCGGCTTTGCTTGGAGCACGGACTCATCTGCCATGTCCCTCCCACGCCATCGACACAGCTGGGCCAGAGCAGCAGGCATTAGGGGGATAGTTCCTGATGGGATGTGGGTGGGTGATGGTTCTGTCCTCTAGGGACCTTGTTGGCCAGCTGTGAGCAGCCGTGCTCTGAGTCTCTGCTTAGGGTGGGCAGGGGTGTGAGAGAAGCCCCTGTCAGGTCGGTCCTTGGCCCGAATCGGCCCAGGCCTCGTCCCTGGCCTGTTCACGTCCTGCCTTGGCTCCTTCGGGGCTGCCGGGATGAGTGAGGTCGTGCCTGGTTGTCTGGAAAGACATTTGCTCTGGTGCTGTGGCCAGCTTCCCTCCCAGCCGGGCCTCGGATGCTCGCTCTTTAAGGGAGGGCAGGTGGGTGAGGCGGTCTCCCAGGCCCTGGCCTACTCTGAACCCCCCATGATGGCTTCTAGGGTGTCCCTCAGCACCAGCTGCCTCCTCAGTATCAGAAGATCCTCGAAAGACTCAAGGCCTTGGAGAAGGAGATCTCGGGAGGAGCCATGGCCGTCGTGGCAGTTCTTCTCAACAACAGGCTCTATGTGGCCAATGTCGGTAAGCTGCCTGCCTGTCCCAGGGCTGGGCGGTGGGGGAGAGTCACCTGAGGATCCAGGAGTCCTTTGGGCAGCCAGCCTGCTCCCCAGACACAGAAGACCTGCAGCTCGAGTGTCCTGAGGCCTCTGGGTGTTTCTCGTTATTCCACACGATATCGGTCCCAGCCCAGAGTGTTTGAGGTAGCTGCTGGGAGGTGGGCATCCTGGCTTTAGCCCCTGCTCTGGCCCTAACTGGCTTGTGGCCGGGGGAGTTGCATCCCCTCTCTGCTCTACCTCGGTGGCTTCCTCTTCTGGGAGAGGCTGCTGGGCTGTGGAAGACCCACCTGGCGTCCTGTGAAAGGGACCACGGTGGGCTAGGTGCGGCAGGGTCCCAGGGCTGGTGGGGTTTGTGGGCCAAGAAGGGCCATGTGGGAACCCGGGAAGCCGGTGCCCCCCGGTTGGAGGCCACTGCAGGAGCTCCGGAGAGATCCCACTGACACGGTCCCTCTTCTCTTCCTCCTTCTCTTAAGATTTAATTATGAGAAAAACTCAAAAGTATAAACAGAGAGAATAGCATTTCATGAACTTCCGTGTGCCCCTCTCCCAGCCCCAACATCCCTTCCCTGGGCGTCTCATTTCATCCATAGCCCTCTGTCCCTGCCTTGTTGTGAAGCAAACCCCGACCCTGTCATGCTCTCTGTAAATATTGCAGTGTGTCTCCTTAGAAAAAAGGTCTCTTATTAAGATCATAATCGTCCTTGGTTGACACTGGGAAAGTTTAAACTAATTCCTTAATCTCATCAGCTCTCCCTGACTAGTGACTCCAGTGGTCTGAGCCTGTTTTCTTTGCTCTTTTGGTGAAGTTCCGTGTGTGAGATGCCTGCCTTTTCTCTCTCTCTTTTTTTACAACGTGTCCTATTCTTCGCTGTGCTCTCAGTCTTAGCTCAGCTGCTCAAATTCTGCTGCAGGTACAAACCGTGCACTTCTATGCAAATCCACGGTGGATGGTCTGCAGGTGACACAGCTGAACGTGGACCACACCACAGAGAATGAGGACGAGCTTTTCCGGCTCTCGCAGCTGGGTGAGTGAGGGGGGGCGGTGCGGGCTGAGGGCTCTGGGGGTGGGGGTCAAACCCGGTGGCTCATTCTGCACCTTCTGGTGGCTGTGTAGAGAGAGGCACAACGTGGAAGAGCTGTGACCTTGGGCTTGGGACCAGCCTGCCTAGGGGTTGAATCCCAGCGCTGCCACTTGCTCGCTGGTGATTTGGGATCTTACTGAAGTTTTCTGTGCCTCAGTTTCCCCTTCTGTGTAACGAGGATAACAGTAACACTCAGGATGGTGTAAGGGTTGAAAGCGTTATCACATGTGGATTGCTTCCAAGTGTCCCTGGTACTCACTGTTGCTGGTGGAGCCTGAGAGGCCAAAGAAGTCCTGGGACTCCAGCCACCGCCACGGCCACCCCCGCCCTCCCCTGTGAGCTCAGGCCGCAGAGGGAGCTGGGTTGGCTGGTGCTGGATCTCGTCTCCCGTTGGGGAGGGACTCAGCCAGGCATGTTCCGACAGCAGAGGGGCTGGGGACACTGGGGGACTTGGGGTTAGCTGCCTTCCAAGGCTCCCTGCTGTGACCTCATTTCCTGTTCATTGGGTCCCCATTGCTTTGTTTTTGCGGATATGTCTGTGTCGTCTGCTTTTGGTTCTGTTCTGTTCTTTTTTTTTTTTTTTTTTTATTTGTTGGTTTTGGCAGCACTGGTCCTTGTTGCTGCACGCGGGCTTTCTCTGGCGGTGGTGAGCAGAGGCTGGTCTCTAGCTGTGGCCTGCGGGCCTCTCACTGTGGTGGCTTCTCCTGCACAGCACGGGCTCTGGGGCCTGCGGGCTCAGTAGTTGTGGCCCTTGGGCTTAGTTGCTCCAAAGCATGTGCTATCTTCCCAGACCAGGGATTGAACCCTCGTCCCCTGCATTGGCAGGCGGATTCTTAACCACTGGACCACCAGGGAAGTCCCTGGGTTCTTCTTTATGAACAAAGCCTGAGTTGTGTTTTTCTCCCTCTGGTAGGTTTGGATGCAGGAAAGATCAAGCAAGTGGGGGTCATCTGTGGGCAGGAGAGCACCAGGCGCATCGGGGACTACAAGGTCAAGTACGGGTACACTGACATCGACCTCCTCAGGTAAGCGCTGGCCCAGCCGCCCCTCGTTTATCTGGAAGACCAGAGGCCCAGGGGCAGATAACAGATTGTAGGCTCTGGGGACAAGAGGTAGAGTTGAGGTAGTTCAGAGCCCAAGGAGATTCTTTCATCCTTCCAGAGAGGCTGGTGTGGGGCAGGCCCTGGACCCAGCAGGCCAGGAGTCGGGATCTTGTAGACCAGGCTGGCAAGGGGTCAGTTAGGGAGCTGGGTCAAAGCCATGGGCAGCATCCAGTGCCACGGGGCCTGGCAGGCCAGAGTTGGCATGAGCTGCCTCGTGTGGGCAGAAACGGACTGAAGGCTGTTGGTCAGTGCTCTCATGGCTGAGGCCAAGGTGGGGGCGCCGGGTAGATTGTCCCTGCTGGGCGCCACCCAGTCCTCATAGCAGACGGGAGAGGGTGATAATTGTGAGCCTTCGTCTAAGCCCGTGCACGGTTCTTCACATCCATTCTCTTATTCCGTCCTCACTCAGACCCTGTGAGGTGGGTGCTGTTTCTGCCCCAAAGATATTTTCGTATGAGGAAACTGACACACGCAGACAGTGGGTGGCCTGCTTGGGCTCAAGGCTAACAATGGGCTGAGTCAAGACTTGAACCCAGGGAGCCTGGATTCAGAGCTTGTGTCCTGGACCACAGCGACCCTGTTTGTGAGAACACTGTGTGTGTGTGTGTGTGTGTGTGTGTGTGAGAGAGAGAGAGAGAGAGAGAGAGATGCCCATCTGGTGTCTTAGAGCACATGTGTTGCAACTCCTACCCTCACAATGTTTAAATAATCGAGTTTGGAGCCTTTTGTCTCTCATTCATGGGGTTATATCTGCTTTATGGGAAGGTACATTGCATTTTAGAACAATTCAAGAAATGCCCAGGATATGGAGTGAAAAGTGGGTCTTCCTCCAGCCCTAGGCTCAGACTCCTTCCTCAGAAGCTGCTGGCTTCTGTGCACATGAGCGTATACGTGTGTGTGTGTGTGTGTGTGTGTGTGTGTGTGGGTGGGTGCAGCGAGGGGCAGGTTCTTTTAAAACACCCGCAGACACTCGCACCCCACGCCGTGTCGTGCACCTGACTCTCCAGCATAGGCGTGTGCTGTCCTGTCCTGCACGCCTGCAGTCTCGGCTGCCGCATTCTCGGTCGCCGCTCCTGGGATTCCAGTGTCAGCTGTCAGCACCCACCTAACCTGCCCCTGCTGATGGACTTTGGGGTGTTTCTAGACTCACTCTTAAATCCTATTGCCAAGAACGTGCCCTTACCCTTGCCCTGCGTGCATGTGTTGGAACTTCCTGACATTGACCAGCTCTGATGGGCCATCAGTCCATGGTCCCTTTGCGGCTGGAGTGTATGTGGACTCTAGGTCAGCTTCGGGGAGATGTGGACTTCTTTATGGACAGGAGATGTGGAGTGGGGCCAGGATTGGGCCTTTGACCTTGGCTGTTCTGACCTCAGCTGCCCACTGACTTTCCTGGCCCGCTGAGCTTTATTTTAGCAGCTGTCCTCAGAAGACAGGTCTGTTTTCTTGGTTTTGCTCTTTCCTCTATTTCTTTTTCTCTTGTCAGAAGTGTGTTTTATTTTACATTCTGGGTGTAGATTCTTCTCACCAGGCTAAATGTCCCGGGGCCCATTCCAAGCACAACTCTCCCCTCTGCTCTCTTCCCACAGTGCTGCCAAGTCCAAGCCAATCATCGCGGAGCCTGAAATCCATGGTGCACAGCCCCTGGATGGGGTGACGGGCTTCCTGGTGCTGATGTCTGAGGGGCTGTACAAGGCCCTGGAGGCAGCCCACGGGCCTGGGCAGGCCAACCAGGTGAGCTGGGCGTGGGCAGAGTGTGGCTGACCAGCCCGCAGGGTGGCATGCTCCCCGGGGCCGCAGTCAGCTCTCCTGCTCAGCTCTAAAGTAATCAGGGACCTAGAGTTCTGATTCCCAAATGCTTTTGCCAGACATCGCTGTGTTCAATGCTGGGGGAAGAAAAAGCCCAGTGTTCCAAGCAAACCCATCCCACCCAAAAGCTTTGCTCTTCCCGGCCTGAAGCAGTGTCAGTCCCCAGGGCCCTGAGCGGAGCCTCGGTGAAGAGGGTGAGGGAAGTGAAGGCAGGCATGGCTCTGGAGACTGGGAAGGGCCTGGCCTGCAGGGGTGCAGCCTGGTACACAGAGTGCCTGACAAGGGCTCGTGTGGCCTGCCCACTTCCCACTCCACTGCCTCTTCCACTTTCCTCTTTGAGCTGTAGGCGATTTATAGTTTGTTCCTTGTTTCTAAGACGAGGATGCTGACCTCTTAACTTTGTGGGGCTGTGGTGAGGGCCGGGCTAGGCAGACATAGGTCCTCAGCCCGTGGGAGATTCTACTTTTCCCCTCTGCCTCGGAGTGTGTATGTCTCTGAAGTGGGACTCGAGGCAGCCACTTGAAGGATGATCTTGAAGGGAAGACCTTGGCTGGCGGGGTTGGTCAGGGAAGTTCAGCTGGTGCTGCTCCTTCCATCTGTGATTCTATCCTAATGAGAATTAAGAAGGGTAAGTCTTAGGTGCCTAACTGTCTCTTACCACCTGTGTTCTAGGTTTTTCACCTATTTTATCTCATTCCTTCCAGTTGCCTGATAACGTAGTGGGGGCAAGGGCTTGCTGCCATGTCAGATTAGGGAATTTGGGGCTCACAGAGTCCAGGGTCTTGTCTGAGGTGACATAGCTGGTCAGTGATGGAGCTGAGCCCATCTCTGCCACCTCCCTGGACCATGCCCGGGTCATTTCCTGTTACCTGCTTCTACCCTCCTACCTCCCAAGAGACTGCAGCCAGCAGTGTGATTTTTTTTTTTTTTTTCATTTCTTTAATCTTCACAATAAGATTATGTAGTGTCTTCTTCTGGCTTCTAGAATGCACTGAACACTGGACTTTTCTGGGGACAGGGACCCTGTCTTCATCCTGTATCCTCAGTTTCTGACAAAAACGGCGTATTATTTCCTGTAGTAAGTTTGTTCTAGGAAAGCAAGCTTAATCATAATGACAGTTTATACTGGGCTTTTTAGTAGTCTCCAAAGTGCCCTCACATCCATTTTATCCTCATTGTAATGCAGCAAGGTGGATGTTATTCCCCTATTGTTTTGGTCTGAAAGCCAAAAATCAGAGAAATCACAAGGTCATATCTTCTCTAATGAGAAAGTTCCAGGAGAATTATCCTGAATACCTTGAGAAGCTTGAGAAGCTCAGATCACAGGCTTGGCTGGTGACCCCTAAGTGTCCTGATTAGATTGTGAAGACTGTGCAGTTGGGGCCTGCAGTCCCTGGGACTGCTCTTTCCTCACCGGGTTGGTGCCTGCCCCCCCCACCCCCAGGAGATCGCTGCCATGATTGACACGGAGTTCGCCAAGCAGACTTCGCTCGATGCGGTGGCCCAGGCCGTGGTGGACCGGGTGAAGCGGATCCACAGCGACACCTTCGCCAGTGGCGGGGAACGTGCCAAGTTCTGTCCGAGGCATGAGGACATGACCCTGCTGGTGCGGAACTTTGGCTACCCCCTGGGCGAGATGAGCCAGTCCGCACCCTCCCCAGCCCCAGGTATGTATGCCCCGTGCACAGGAAGGCATCCCAGGCCGCTGTCCAGGGCTGGAGTCGGGCAGAGCGGCTGAGGCCTTGGGCCTTGCTGCCTTGGGTGGAGTGGAGTTGGGAGGCTTGCCTTTGAGCACTTCCAGGTCGGGTTCTGACTTGAAAGCTCTCTGAGCTGCGCTTACGTTTCCCTTTTTGTCTGTGAAACCAGGACAGTACCTTCTGCCCTGGCCTCCCCCAAAAGACCTGAGCCACGGGAAGCACTTTGCAGCGCCACGGGCCGCATCTCTGGGACCATGGCACCCGCTGGCCCAGGGCCTGCTCTGCACCAGGCACCTCAGCTGCGTGTTTCCTTACATCCTCATTAACGAGCTCTTACAGAAGGGACACCGAGGCCCTAGAAGGAAGGGACCTAGGCACAGTCGGGTGTGCTGGAGGTGATTTCATTCTGAATCGAGCTGCCCAGGAAGAGAGGTGACTGCGCTTTTGCCCTCCCTCCCAGTGCTGTGTAGTGTCAAGACCGTCAGTTCCTGAGGCTGCGTTTCCTTTTTTTTTTTTTCAAACAAGCGAGCCCCAGCACTCAGGCCTCCACAGAGAGATTTGTTCTCCCACGGACAGCGGGGTTACTGTAGTATTAGGTTGTTGTTGCAACCATATTTTTGTTGGGCCAGCCTCAACCAGGAGCATTCTTAACCCTCGGGTTAAAGCGTTGTGGGAAGCCAGGCAGTAACCCTTTTGTTGAGGCAGCACAGCCCTGGTTTCTCCTCCTGCTTGAGCACCAGCGATGCTTTGCTGCTGAGAGTAGGTCCCCACCTGGCCAGGCCCCTGTCTCTGCCAGATACTCCTTCACCGTCTCAAGGGGCAGAGGGCCGAGCTCAGAGCACCGAACTGGGCCCCCGCCTATCTTCTCAACCCCCGGCGCAGTCCTATTCCTGCCACCCCAGGGTTCCCCGCCAGCCGCACCCCGTGGCCCACCACTCTCTTCCTCCCACAGCCGCCGGAGGACGCGTGTATCCCGTGTCCGTGCCTTACTCGAGCGCCCAGAGCACCAGCAAGACCAGCGTGACCCTGTCCCTCGTCATGCCCTCCCAGGGCCAGCTGGTCAACGGGGCCCACAGCGCCTCCACCCTGGACGAGGCCACTCCCACCCTCACCAAGTAAGCACCCACGCCCACCGCCAGCCGCTTTCAGGCAGGCCTGCTTCCCGAGGACAGCCCTCGGTCCCTGGATGGAGTGGCCACAGGCTGCATCCTGTAGGGTCTTGTTCCTCTCGAACTTCCCAACTCCACATCCCTGGGGAGGCCTGTGTAGATCCGGTTCCAGCAGCTCCCCCAAGCCGGGCAGAGTGGGGTGGGAACAGGCGGTTCATGCCAACAGCCTGCTGTTCACTTCTTCCTGCAGGTGCCGCGAGTCAGTTTTCATTTAATAGGAATGTTCTCCTCTTGTTCTTTGCTCCCAGCTTGGAGTGTGTGGTTTGGGAGGCCACCCCATGGCACCCGTGCTTGTGGGGCATTGTTTGACCTGTGCTGGCCCGTGGGAGCCGGTGCACTCTGACTAAAGTGTCCAGTGTTAACTTTGAAGTGAGGCCTCTAGTTTCAGGCTTGGGGAGAGGTGGCCACAGCTCGGGGGTCTGGAGCCTGGGGGTGTGGCGGGTAGGCCCCCTCCTCACTCCGCAGGGCAGACCTGCCAGACAGGTCTGGTGTCCACCCCACCCCCTCCATTCTGGGGAGTGTGTCCCCCTCCACCAGCCGCCACAGCAGGGGGTAGGATCTGGTTTCCACATTCCAACCCCCCCGCACAGAATAATAGAGATGCCACACCCAGCCCACTCAGGAGCTGGCCAGTTGAAAGGGCCACCAGGAAGGTTTCCCTCTATCTTGCAGGGGGCCTTTCTGGCTCCCTGCCCACCTCCCCCCACCACTGCCACTGTGGGCTCAAGTGGGCTGCCAGGCCGCTGAGTGATGGACATCTCCCCGCCCCTGCAGAGGAGCCACCAGCTGTGTCCACAAAGGCGGGGCGTGGTAGCGGTCGTCCCAGACCAGGCAGGGAGACCAGCCGCTCTTCTGTGCCTCTGGCTCCGCAGGGCTCCAAACAGCCTCTTTCCTCCACCCTGCACTGGAGCTTAGTTAAGCCCCCGGAGCTGGCCCAGTGCTGAATGCTAGGCAGTGCGGGACGTTTGCAGGACGGTGGGCTGGCAGGTAATTCCCAGACATTACAGGCTCTGAGGGTGGGTGCCTGGGTGGGCCTGGCCCACCCAGCAGAGGAAGAAGGAGTGAGGAGGTTTTCTGGGAGAAGAATCCTGGCCTCCCTGTGGTCAGTGGGGTCTGGAGTAGGATGGATTCAGAGAGTCTGGAATGGATGGCGTCCAGCTCAGCACAGCTTGGAGGGCGACATGTTCTGTGTCCAGCACAGTAGCTGCTAGCCACCCATGGTTATTGAGCACTGAAGTGAGTGGTCCGTTTTGCTTAATTCCAGTTAATTTAAATAGCTACTTGTAGCTAGAACTTCACAAATGCCTTTCACTTTTCATCTGCCCTAAAGAACATCTGGCCGGGCTGGCTCTCGTGATGGCTTTTGTCAGAGAGCCCTGTGCCCGGAGGGATTGGCCAGGGCAGGTGGTCTGTGTCCCCAGGCCGGGAGCCAAGGCCTGTGACTGACTTGCCCCTGTCGTGCCCACAGCCAGAGCCCGACCCTGACCCTGCAGTCCACCAACACGCACACCCAGAGCAGCAGCTCCAGCTCGGACGGAGGCCTCTTCCGCTCCCGGCCCGCCCACTCCCTCCCGCCTGGCGAGGACGGCCGCGTGGAGCCCTACGTGGACTTTGCCGAGTTCTACCGCCTCTGGAGCGTGGACCACGGCGAGCAGAGTGTGGTGACAGCGCCGTAGCCCAGCCACGGAGTGCCGCCCGAGCAGGGGCCTGGGGACGGGGCCCAGCTCTGGGCAGGATGGGCCTTTTCCTGCCGTTTGCCTGTGCCGTGGGGGCCGACAGGGGCCCTGTCCTCAGCCTGCGTCGTTCTCGCACCCACAGCCTTCAGTGCTGCGGAGAGTGTCCTCCGAGTGTGCCAGCGCAAACTGGGCCCCTTGCTACGGCGCCGGCACGGGGCTGCCTCAGCCAGGACCGCTGTGTTTCTCCGAACGCGGGGCACGAGTGCGGCAGCCACAAGCCCACCAAGTGGGGCCTTGCATGCCGCAGGCCCGCAGCCGCTGCTTTCCTGAGGCTGCCTCCTCCTGCTCCTGCCTGCCCTGGAGGAGCCTGTGGCCACTGCTGGCGCCTCCTCCCCCCCGCCACCCAGCTTAGTGGTGGTTCCCGCCTTTCTTCTCCGGCCTCCAGAGTGGAACTCCGGTTGGCATCTGCACCTTTGAGGCCTATACTTGTCCCTGGGCCCACCTGTGTTCAGGTGGACTGGGATGACTGCAGAGGGGCAGTCATGGGGGAAGGACCTGGAAGGAACTGGTCTAACAGGAGCAGTGGTCCTGGAGCCCCCTCAGAGCCGGGTGGAGGAGAGGTGAGGACGTGCCCAGCCTGAGCGGGACAGTGGCTGCTCTTCAGGAGCCGGCGCGGCTCTTTCCCTCCTAGAGGCGGGAGCCCCAGGTTGGGGAGCCGCTAAGATTGCGATCTTTACCACTGACTGTGAGTCTCTGTCATCTCCAGGGTAACAAACAGGCCTTCGGTCAGGCCGTGGGGCTCGTTAGAAACAGGGAACAGTGGGAAATGGTTCCGAAAGGGAAGAGGTCTTGGAGACGAGCTGCTCTGGGTGGCCCAGAGCTTTGGAGACACGCACTGTTTCTACAGACTGTTAGGGCAGGATCGGCCAGCCCAGGCCCTGAGTTAGACCATTTTCACGCATGTGGTCTGCCTTCAGTGGGGAGGGGTGCCACCAGGGCTCTCAGCGAGAATTGCCATTTGTGTTTTCAAAAGAGGAAGAAGGCCCAGGTCACACAGTTAGGGGTGGCATGTAGGCTTAGTTGCTCACTTGAGTCCAACTCTCATGACCCCCATAGACTGTAGCCCTCCAGGCTCCTTTGTCCATGGTATTTCCCAGGCAAGTGTACTTGCTATGCCCTCCTCCAAGGGATCTTCCCAACCCAGGGATCGAACCCATGTCTCTTGCATCTCCTGCATTGGCAGGCGGATTCTTTACCTCTGCGCCACCTGGGAAGCCCAGTTAGTGGTGGAGCAGAGCTCACATCTTTCTGTCAGTCTCTGAGGGCCCCTGGATTCTTGCCACCCCCTCCTGCTCCCAGCCTCTTGCCCACAACTCCCCAGACAGCTCACCAGGGACTGGCCAGAGTGTGTGGCCTCAAGTGTGCTTGGAGTGTGAAAAGTCAGAGGCCAGTTCCAAGGTCCCTGTTGGCTCTGTGGTCCAGGAATGTGTTTCCCTGTGGTAGGGCAGGGCCCAGTACGGTGCCAGTTTCCATGGGGCGCGGATCTCAGCAGGGAGCCCTTAGCCCACCCCGACGATGAGGCCGCCTCTGTTGTGCAGGTGAGCAGATTTCAGATCAGTCACAGAGGATTGGGAACAAAGGGAATTCTCTTCCAAGAGTGTCTGTGATGCTGTTTGGTCTCTAGAAATAGAATCACTTTTTTACCGCAGTAAAGAAATAATAAAGGGTGGTATTATACGCCATGGTGTTAAGAGTCTTTCACTCGTATCTCGTGTAACTCTCAGAGGCCCCAGGAGGTGGCTGTTGTTGCCTGCCCTGCTCGGCACCTGGAAGCTCCAGCCCCCCAGGCCGGGGTGGCAGAGCAGGGATGCGAACCAGCCTCCTGACTGGGCCAGTGCTGCCGTCTCCCAGCCCCAGGGAGAGCTCTGTGTTGTCCAGGCCCCCCCCCCCCCCCCAGGTCCTTGCACATCTGGAGAGGCCGACAGGTCTAACTAACCTCACCGGTTAGTACACATTGAGAGGGTCCCTCAGCTTCGTTTTGATTTTGTCTGCATGGAAGCTATTCTATGAATACTGGTCCACAAAGAGCCTCTTCCTGCTTTATGGGACTTAAGACCTCGTCCCTTTAACACTGTGAAGTCATGTATGGTGAAGACTTTGCCTAGTCGTTGCATGTAGCAGGTGCTACCAGCGCTTGTCCCAGGAACCCGGACATTGGGCCACGGGTGTGGTTCTTGCCTCTTCTCAGCGAAGCCCAGAGGAAGCTGTCAGCCAGGCTCCCAAACGTTTCCTCCAACAAGGGCATCTTTCATGATTCTTCTTTCTGGGCCCCGTCCTTTGAAACCAAACAAAGACATAGATCCCTGCTAACCCAGACAGGCTTGGCGTGAGCACACACTTTGTTATCACACAGAGGTGATGTCAGCCCAGCGTGAAGATGGGCGTTTCCATGAGTCTGGGGGGACTCCTCGAGGACAGACAGTGTCAGGCAGCCAGTTTTGAGGAGTATTGACACTAGTTCATGGTCTCCATTCCTGCCTCTGTGACCCCCCCACCCCCCACCTTCAGGCTATCGGACCAGCTGGCTCATTCAGCCCCTGCTTGCCTTGTTCTCCCAAGTCACTCAGTGGGCCAGGGTCAACCTCAGAGCCCCACCCTTTCCTTCGAGGCCAAAGCCCCTGCCTGTTGCCTGCAATTGTCTCTTCAGCAAAGCCTTCCTGTTGTCCAGGCAATGCTGAGCTCAAGAACCTTCCATGGCTCCTGCCTCCACCTCCCGACACCTGCTGTGTTTCGGTCCTCTGCTCACTCCTCTCCTTCGCCCCCTCAACCTAAACCCTCTTCTTCGGTCATACCAATGGGCCAGCCCCTGGGCAAGTCGAAGGAACATCAGAGGAGCAAGACCAGGCAGTGGGTGAACCGCCTGGGGAAAGTTTCTAGAACTTTCCTATAGGAAACATCTCTACCCTATAGAAAACTACTCCCATCAGTACCCCCTCCCCAGAGTTTGGAAGTGTAAGCAATTAGATGTCTTATAACTTATTTTGAATATCTAGGTGAGTTAATTACTTATTATCAAGTAAATTGATGCTTCAGGAAGAGCTTCATGTCAGACCTGTAGGTTCGGAGGCCTCGGCACTTCGCAGGGAGCCCAGCAATTCCCAGGTTGAGGGACCCAGGTGACCCTATAAAACTCTTACCTACTCCGTACCGGGTGGGAACCTGCAAGGCATTAACTTGTGAGGGAGACCCTCAGGGTGGCCGCCCCCCACATTCCTCCCAGTGCTGCCAGGCAGGGATGTGTGCCTGAAGGTCCCCTGGGTCCTCTTGTTAGTCCTCACTTTATTTTTTTTTTTTTTTTATATTTGTTTTTATTTATTTCTTTGACTGTGTTGGGTCTTAGTTGCAGCATGTGGGATCTACTTCCCTGACCAGGGATCGAACCCCAGGCCCCCTGCATTGGGAGCATGGAGCCTTAGCCACTGGACCACCAGGGAAGTCCCTAGTCCTCACTTTAGAAATGAAGAAATAAAGCACAGATGGGAGTTTGAAGAGTGATCAGGAGACAGAGCTCTGCTCAGGATAAGGACTTTCTAGTAAACCTGTGAGTTGTTGAATGTCAGAGGGGGCTACCTGCACACACCATAAAGATGGAGATGTCCATCTTTATGGTGTGTGAGCCGAGCTGCAACCCTGGCATCTGATGGAGCCGGCAGCGTTGAGCTGTAGGCCCAGCCCGTCAGAGACGTGTGGCGCTGAAGAAGGCATAGTTGTTAAAAATACAGATTCCTTGGCCCTGCCCTGGACTCACAAATCACCACCTCCAGAGGGAAACCCCTGGGTCTGGAATCCCACAGGACCAGGTACCCCTGGAGTTCTTGACTGAAGTCTGAGCTGCATGGCCTCTGCCTGCTTGCCCACCCCGGGTGGCCTTCCATGAGTTGGTGCTTCTGTGAGTGATACATCTCCGCCCCAGGTGGCCTTGGATAAGGCCCCAAAGCTCTGTGATCCCTGTCTCAGCTACAGATGAGGGTATACAGCTCAGCTTTTTGTGAAAACGAAGCCCACAACTATCATTTAATGAATTGTAATGATGTTCCAGGCAGGTACCTGACATGACGTCTCATGTAATAGTTAACAATCTGGCAAGCAGCAGGTGTCAGTGACCTCACCACAGAGAAAAGGAAATCAAGACTCAGAAAGATAAGCTGGTGCCCAGGATCACACGGGAGCAGGGATTTGAACCTGAGACTTTTCTCTATGCCAGGAGGTTTCCTCATGATTTTCAAAGGACCTTCCAGGCCTGAGAGGTGGGATTTGACAAGTCCCTCAGTGCGGGTTTAACACATCCTGACTCCCCGGGTTCAGGAGGGAAACTTTCACAAGGACCCTCTGAGATCACAGGTCACACTGGAGTTTTCTCGCCGGGTCTGACTTGTCCTCTGGGATTTGGGGACAGGGGAGGTACCAGGCCTTCCCCAACACTGGGACTTGGCCCTCAACTTCAGACCAGGCAGGAATCGGCTATGGCCCTGTCCTGGCTCGCAGTATGGGGTTATACCTGACCAAGATTCGAAGGCTCCTGGGAGATTGGAGGGAGTGGGGTGACATCTTAATAGAGAAGGAGCATTCAGCTGGGTAAAGAAGGAAAAGAAGGCAGCTCCAGGTGGCCCGAAAGGCAGGAGCACAGGCCCGGGGTGTGAGGGCCTGTAGGGTGGCTGCAGTGGGCCTGAGGAGGCTATGGCGGCCAGGCCGTCCTCCCTGGGGAGAAGGCAGTGCACCTTTTAGCAGGGAGTGGGGCTGGGCTGACAGAGCTGGTGGCAGGGGGCTGGGCAGAGAGTCAGGCAGTGGTGGGGGCGGGCAGGGGTGCTGGCTCCAGCCCCCCCCCGAAGGTCTCAACCCTGAGGCCCTGTCTGTAGCACCTAATGAGGTCGGCCCTGCCTCTCAGTGACCAGCAGGGCCTCGGTTCCCTTTAGTGGGGTGGTCTGCAGTTGAGGGCCTGGTCCCAGCCTTCCTGAACTTTTGAGCACTCCTGGGGTCTCAGGCCCAGGAAGAAGACCCGAGGAGAGTTCAAGGACAGGTAGGAGGTGATCCTGAGATGGAAGCAAAGGAAGGTCCCCTCACACTGCACTTTCGTCAGCGCCAAGCCTTCACCCAGCAGTCTCTTCCCCTGTGCCCTTCGCTTTCTTCCTCTGTCTAGTGGCAAAGCACCCTGGGCGCCCGCTGTGTGCAGCCCTGGGTCAGGGGCTGTGGGTGGGAGGGTGGAGAGAAGGGGGGAGTCCAGTGGCCCAGTTGAGATTCCTGCCCTGGAGGGAAGATAAGCCAGCACCCGGAGCTCCAGCTGGAATAGGCCCTGAGACCCAAGCTGAGTGGGAGCCTCCCCTTCTTGCTGATGGGTTCAGAAACCACGTCTCAAGGATATGGGCTTCCAGTTTAGTCACATCCTGACAACTTTGCTAAAGATGGCAAACTAAACAGGCGCTAACTTTCTTCCCCTCTGAAACCCTGTGAAGACTACAGAAAGGAAATTTTTTTTTAAGTATAGAATTCCCTGACTGTCCAGTGGTTAAAACTGCACATCCACTGTAGGGGGCCCAGGTTCGATCCCTAGTTGGGGAACTAAGACCCCACAAGTTGCGTGGTGCAGCCAGAAAAGATTAAAAGCATAAAAAGGGAAAAGATAGTAATGTTTTGGGAATTCCTTGGTGGTCCAGTGGTTAGCGTTCCACACTTTCCCTTCTGAGGATCCAGGTTCAACCCCTAGTCTAGGAGCTAAGATGCGGCAAGCTGAATGGCACGGCCAAAAAAAAAAGAAAAGGTATAAACCATGAGGATGGGGCAGCAGGACAGGAGACAAGTCAGTGCAATTCTGAAGTTGGAAAGTAAACAGAGTGGCGGCGGACTTACGGGAACTCAGAAAAGCCATGTGCCAAGCGAGTAGGGTGGCAGCTAAGCCCCAGGGTGGTTTACCCCACAGAACCACCAAGGGTTTAGCCTGATGGGGCAGCCCCAAGTGGGGGCAATGGGAGGGGGCAAAATAAAGAGTAGTCAGACCCCCAAATCCTATCAGAACTGCTAGGTAGTCACCCCTCCCCAACCCAGGAGGAAATGAGTCATTCTCTGGCGGCAGAGACCCCTGGCCTGGGGAATGGGGCATCATATGCCGACACAGAGCCAGAGGCGGAGGATTCTGAGTCCAGAGCCCCTGCCTTATCTCCAGCCCTGCCAGCGGGGCCAGGCCTTGACCCTCCAGGCAGGACATCGAAGGATCCTCTATGGAGATTTGAATCCTCCAAGAATATAGTCCTAAAAATAGTGACATGGAGGGGGGCATTCCCAGCAAGTACCCCCCCAAACCCCCTTCAGCAGGTTCAAGAATGTGTCCTAACACACCTCAAGGAAGCTGTTGACTCTTTGAAAATGTGTATCTAGGGCTTTGGTACATAAATAAGGTCAAAAAGACAAACAGAACCAGCCGTTACCAGGTGACCCAGGAATTCCTTCCCAGGAAATGGAAACAGATGTCCACACAGAATTTATACACAGACGTTCACAGCAGCACAACTCATAACAGCCAAAAGGCAGAAACAACCCACGCATTCCTCAGTGGGTGGCTGGATCAGCTCATGGTGGTCTGTGCATACAGTGGAATATTATTCAGCCATAAAAAGCAATGAAGCACTGATGTATTCTGTAAAATGGATGAGCCTTGATGACATTATGCCCAGTGAAAGAAGATAAACACATAAGGCCATGTGTTGTATAATTCCATTTATATGAAGTGTTGGGAATAGGCAAATCCATAGAGACATAAAGCAGATTAGTGGTTGCCATGGCCTGGGGGAGGAGAAAATGAGAGTGTATACTTAGTGGATATGGGGTGTTTTTCTGGGGTAATGAAAAAGTTTGAAACTAGGGACAGGTAGTGGTTTTCCGAGGTTGTGCACACACCATGTGCCGCATAGAATTGTGCTCTTTAACGTGGTTGAGTGTATGTTATGTGAACTTTCTCTCAATGAAAAATAAACAAGGGAACCAGCCAAGGCTTCCAAGCTCCAAACTGCTCCTCTAGACTCAGAAGTCACCTGGATTAACCTGCCAGGGTTGGTTATGTTTCCAACAGAGAGGAAGTTTGAATTACAAATGCCATGCTAGATTCCTTCCTGGTCACACTCAAAAAGTGCAAAGATACAAGTGAAACTGATAGGTGCAGAGGAAAGGGACAAAGTAGGTGATTAAATTGTTAACCCTGCTAGGGGATCATAAGTAAAGAAAAAAGTGTGGGAGACCTCTGTAAGCTAAGGATCACTCAAGAAAGCAGGTTTGCTTAACCACAAAAACGGGCAACAGGCGCACGAGACATGCCCCCAAACAGTAAAACAATGATGGCATGAGACCAACAGCCAGCCCAGTGAGGTCAGTAAGTTAATGATTCCTAGGATACACTCCTCTGGGTACACTAAAAACCAGAATATGAGGAGAGGGTGACTTTATACTGAAACCTGAGATGATTTGCCATATTTTAGTGTATGTTACCACCTTTCTGCTCATTTCTGTTGCCCCATGACAGTCCTGGCTTGGCCAGGCAGGGAAAAGAAAACTCCTCCTACTGAGGTGCAGGAGGAGCTGATGATGGAAGCTTGACATCTGCTCCAGAATGAGGAAGAAGGTGGTCCTCTCCTCCTCCCCACTCTTCTTTTGTCTATAAAACTGTAGCGCATTAAGTTCTCAGGGCAGAGCACCCTCTTGCCCACCCACTGGTAAGCCTCAAAAGCATCCCATTCTAATAAATCGTTTCTCATCTACCGCTTTGCCTCTCACTGAATTCTTTCTGCGCCGAGACAGAAAGAACCGCGTTTCTGTGGTTTCAACATTAATTTTAATACTCTACTTCCTTTAACCCAGTATAGCCAAAATATTATCATTTCAACAGGTAACCAATATAAAAATTACTAGTGAGAGGGCTCTTTCACGCTAAATCCTTGAAACATGAGTGTCTTTATCTGCACAGAGCATCGCGATGCAGACTGTCCACATTCCTGCACTTCACAGTCACTCATGTCGCATGTCACCCCAATAGGACTATGTAGCTCTAGAGAGTCTCAGACTGGAGTCTCGGGACATAACCTGCAGAGTATGAGAGTTTAAAAATTTAGTGGGTTTTGAGTCTGTGAATTAAAAACAAATTGACTATAATCCTATTAGGATCATCTGAATAATCGCTTAAAGATAAGTCCTAAATTAAACATAGAATTACCATATGATCCAGCAATTCCATTTCTGGGTAAACGCCCAAGAGAAGAGGAAGCAGAGACTTAAATATTTATACACTGACATCCATAGCAGCATTATTTACGATCGGGAAAAGGTGAAAACAACCCATCGATGGATAAAACGCCTACCAATGGATGAATGGATGAGTAAAAATGTATTGTATCCACACAATGGGCTATTATTCTCCCCGAAGAAGAAAAAAAAAAAAAATGGGCTATTATTCGATTGTAAAAAGGAAAGAAATTCTGATACAGGCTACAACATGTGAACCATAAGGACATTATATTAAAGAGAAATAAGCCAGTCACAAAAACACAAATACTATGTGACTCATACACCACACTTAGAGAAGTCAAATTCCTGGAGACAGAAAGTAGGAGGGTGGGTGCTGGGGGCTGCGGTGGCGGGGGGGGGGGCGAGCTGGGGAGTTAGCGTTTAGTAGGGACAGAGGTTCAGATTGGGAGGATGAAAAAGTTCAGGCAATGGATGGTGGTGGTAGTTGTACAACAGAGTGAATGTACTTAATGCTATTGAATAATACACTTTAAAATGGTTAAAAAGGTAACTTTTATGTTATGTATATTTTATCACAATTAAAAATATATATATAAGTCCTGTCACTCAATGTGCTTTGGTTTGTGCTGACCAGGGCAGTCGAGAATTTACAGTCACTGGTGGTTAATGAGAAAAGATGGGGGAAACTTCGTGCCCAGTGAGGACTGGGTGCCCAGGATGGCCACGTGCTATTCAGGCACTGACTCCCCACGGTCTCTCTAGGCCGGTGAGGGGTGATGCAGGGAGCAGGAAGTCCCCGTGCACTGTGGCCAAGACCCCTCAGCCCCAGAGGACCAGCTCCTATTTGAGTCCCCTGGACTGCGGACATCTGTGGTGAGAGCTTGCAAGGTCCCTTCCTGTTGTCAGTTTATATTTTGATTGGTTCTGCAGGGGGGCGGGTGCACGCATCCTGGGGCTTGAAAGGGGAGTTTGAGGAGTAGGAGATGGGGAGGGGGAGGGGCCCATCTCAGGGGGACGCACCAGCCCAGAGGGTGTCAGGGCTTCTGAACAAAGCCCCTGCTTTGCTCCACCATCTGGGGTGAGCGTCCCAGGGGTCAGCCTTCCCCACCAGACTCTCCAGGACTCCCTCCTCCCCTCAACCCCGGACATTACCTAGTCCTGTTAGTCTCACCTCCTCTCTCAGCCCCCACCTCACCTGGCCCAGCCACCATCATCTCTTTCCTGCATCACTACACCTTTGGCCTCTCCAACCGGTTAGGGATGTACTAGGTCCAGTAGGTGTTCACTCATTCACTTGGTAAACATGCGGTACCAGGCAGAGGCCCTGCCCAGTGAGGGATGGAAGACAAACAAGGAAATGTAAGTGTATCATATGACGGAGCTGGGAGAAAAACAAAGGGAATGGGGGAGGGGTCGCATGAAAACTTCCCTAGGTCCTCAGGTGGGTCGGTGGCTCCAGGCCCCTCCAGGGAGGCCAGCCATGAGGCAGCAGCCCACCCCTACCCCCCACCCCTGGCTCCTGGAGGGGTCTGATCACCGAGGCTGGCAGCCCCATTGAAGGCTCCGGCCACAGTGGTGAGAAAGCCAACTTGGTGTGGCCTCAGGGCAGGGGGCTTCCTGTCCTGAGACAGGTGGCTCAGAAAGAATCTGCCTGCAATGTGGGAGCCCTGGGTTTGATCCCTGGGTCAGGAAGATATTGGAGAAGGGAATGGCAACCCACTCCAGTATTCTTGCCTGGAGAATCCCAGGGACAGAGGAGCCTGGGGGGCTATAGTCCATGGGGTGGCAAAGAATTGGACACAACTAAGCAACTAACACTTTCACTTTCAAGGACAGGGTGTCTCAGGGAAGCGACACATCCAAGGTCACACACTTAGAGGGTGTGCTCTTGTGACTCAGCCCAGGCCGGACCTCACTTGGCCATCACATGACCTGGTGTGGCTGCCTGACCTCACGCAAGTCAAGGTCCAGGTTCTGAGCCTGAGATTCCCCAGCTGTAGGATGGGCACGGGGTTGGTAGGCAGGATCGCTGCAGGGACCAGCAAGGTCTGAATCCTCCAGGGGGGCTGGAGGGGAGCAGCCCAGGGAGGGACGAGTGACTGCCATCCCAGCCCGATTTAGAAGCAGCTGCTCTCCCCACGCCGGAGCTGGAGACGTCGAAGTCTCATGGTTGTTTGCAATCACAAATGTAGGAGGTCTGTCCTGCGCCCTGCTCCCATCAGATCTCACTGTGGGAGGAGTCCAGGTAATGGATGCCCCCACCTGCAGCCTCAGGGTCTGCCATGTGACCGTCAGCGCCTCCTCCTGCCCCCAGATACTGGGAGGCTTGGGAGATGGAGGTAAACAGCTGGGAAGTCTGGAGGGTGGCTCAGCATTGCTGGCCCTGGGCCTTCCAAGCCTCTCCCAGCCTCAGTTTCCACGTCTGTAAAGTGAAGCTGGTCCCTCTCCAGGTGACAGGAGGAACAGATCATGATAAGTAAACTATCCTGTGCCATCGTCTTGGTGGGGGTGGAGTGGTGGTCCCCAGAAATGGGGTATGTGGGGGAATCCCAGTCCACGAGGCCACCCCAGTCCTCCTTTCAGCCTCAGAGAAACCATTTCCCCTGAGCTGCTGAGAGTTCTACCGGGAAGCTGAGGGCCGGGTGCAATTCCAGGCCTGGCTCCGTCTCTTTCCCGCTGTGTGATGTGGGCAGGTCACTCTCCCAACTCTGGGCCTCTGCTTTCTCTGTGGGGGCTGGTCTTGAAGATAGCGTGGGGCGGCCCTCTAAGCACCGGCCCCAGGACCTGGCTGCTTTGCACACCCTCCCCACCCCTGCCCAGGGCAAATGACAAGGTCTGCTTAGGCGCTCCTGGCACCCACCCAGGCTCCTTCCTGCAGAGGGATGACCCACAAATAAAATGGCAGGAGTGTGGGGACATGGCGAGACCGCGGGTGGTAAGCCGTGCACATGTCCAGGCCCACAGAAGGAGCAGTGGGGGATGGGGAGGGCAAAGCTGGGCACGGGGGTCGGTGTGGCCCCCCCAAATGGGGGACAGGTACATACGGACAGGTGGCCCCACGGTGGTCTTGGCACCCTCAGCCCCAAGTAGACGAAGATGCATCTCTTTCTCAAGATGCCCCCTACACAAACCCCTCTTGTGTAGAAATGTGGTCCAACAGTCCCCCCAGGGCGGACTGAATGCCCTATTTCTGGCAGTTTCTCAGACAGGAGAGCCTGGAAAGAGCTGGTGGGCGAGGGGAGGAATGCCCGGCAATGGGGGAGCGTGTGGGCTGGGCACTGCCCTCTCGCTGTGTGTCCTGTGGACACAAGTCCCTCCCCCCTGGGGCCCTGTCCGCTCAGCCCTCCACACCTGGCCTCACCTGAGGGGCCCTGGCTGCAGGGGGTCTGGTGGGACAAGCAGAGGGGTGGCGGCGAATGGCCTTCTGCCGACCCCGAGGAGCCTGGGCAGGGACCAGTGGCTCATCTCCATTTCTCCCAGACAGGAAAGGACGTGGGTGTGGGGAGGAGGACAGGCGGGGAGCCACAGGTCTGGGTGGAGTCAGGGAATCACCTTGCCTTTCGGCCTCACCCTCTCCTTCTCTCACCTGGGGCTCCATCGTACGCCTCACGGGATGGTTGGATGCTGCCAAGCAATGGTGTTCCCCATGCGGATGTGGTGCCTAGTAGGTCCCTGAAGCCATAGCCTTGGAGAGCATCCTGGTGTCTCCAGGTCCCTGGAGACTTTGGCCAGCTTGAGTCTGCCTGATTCAGTCCTGGAGACCTTTTTAATTCAAAAGACCCTGGGGACTTCCCTGGTGGTCCAGTGGCTAGGACTCTGTGTTCCCAATGCACGGGGCCCAGGGTTCAATTCTGGTTGGGGAACTAGACCCCACATGCCCCTAGTAAAGATGCTGTGTGTCGTGAGGAAGATCAAAGATCCCACCTGGTATAGTTAAGACCTGGCGCAGCCAAATAAATACAGATAAATATTAAAAAAAGACCCAAACTCCAGAAGTCTGGTGACTTCCTGAGATGGAGGAGAAGAATGACCCTCTATACCCTCTGCTCCAGACCCCTCAGCAGGTTGGGTGGAAGCAGCAGTACCCACCACACTGCTGCCAGAAAGATTGGGAGGGACCATCATCCTGCGTGGCAGGGCTGTTAGCCCCGGGACCCGCCCTCCCTCCCGTCACCTGGGAAGCAGGAGTAGACAAAAGACTCCACAGCTCATGTTTCTCCAACACAACCTCTGGGCCAGCCTCACTCTGCCTCCTCACACGAGGCCATGCGGTGCTATCGTTATCCTTGTTGGGGAGGAACCGAGTCCCAGAGAGGTGTTGTTAACTGGCTCAGGCCACCAGAGGAAGCAGGACTTGAACCCAGTGGGACTGACATGTTGCCGAGATCTTGAGATTTCAGGGCCTTAAGACTGATGATTAGAAGTGTATCAGCTATCTACTGCTGCCTAACAAACATGCCCCAAACCTAAGAGTCTCAAAGCAACCACCAGCATGGGTCTGCTCACAACTCTGCAGTTTGGCAGGTCCAGGTGGGGACCCCTTGTCTCTGCTGGGTGTGGTGCAGCTGGGGCAGCCCGGCTGGCCTCCCTCATGTGTCTGGTGCTCCAGCGGGAGAGGCTCAACAGCTGGGGTCGGGGAAGGGGAGGTGGGGCCTCTCTCCTCTGTCTTGGCTCTAGGGCTTCTCAGAGCAGAGTGGCCTCTCTCTAGGAAGGGAATCCAATTTCCTTACATGGCTTCCGGCTCCCAAGCTGAGAAAATGGGTGCTGCAGGGCCTCTTGAGGCCTAGGCCTGGAATTGTATCCCATTAGTCACAGCTAGTGGTACACAGGCCACCCAAATTCCAGGGAAGAGGAGAGGGTGGGTCTCACAGCTGAGTTACAGGGTTGAGAGCAATTGTTGGCAGCCATCTAGGCGGACTTACTTCCACCCAAAGGACTTGGCCTGAAAGCAACTGTTACCAGCTGACAGGTTCCTGTGTGGAAGAGGATGGAAGAGAGAATGTTGATCCATGAGTATGCGGACAGGGGAGAGCCCAGGAAGCTGGGAGGCTCACAGAGGGAGACAAGAAGGACAGGCCGGCTCTGGCCAGGTCCGAGGGGACCAAAGACCTCAGAGCCTTCTCTCTCCAGGCTTCTGGGTCTTTCCCCCACTACGCCCCAGTGGCCCTGCCCCTGAGGAGTGAGGCGGATGAGCCCCGGTAGGGAATGAGGCTAGGCCTGCTCGTCCTGTTGGCGACAACACTCTGCACCCTGCCTCGGCCCTGCCGGGGGTGTCCTCGCTGGCGGGGAGCAATGCTGTGGCCCTACCTGCCACCTGCCACCCACCCCGCCCTGCCCCTGGGCCTCTCTGATTCTGAGAAATGTTCTTCCAGGAGCTGTGGGCCCCACCCCAGCCTCACAGGTTTTGAGGAAGTGCTGTCCCCAGACAGTGACCGTGCAAACCCTCCCCCCACCGCCAGCCCCTCGAGGACCTCAGGAAGTGCACAGCGGCCGTGGAGTCAGTCCCGGCTCTGAGGCTCATTTGCTCTAGGATCTTGGGAAAGTTACCTCTCTGTGCCTCAGTTTCCTTATCTGAAAAATGGGGAGAAGAGAGGACAAAACATAACCAGGCCCTGTTCTCAGCACTTTACATCAAGCAGCTCATTTAACCCTCCCAACGACGCTATGTGGGCTGAGGGCAGGGGGCTCTGTTATTAGTGTAGCTTTACAGATAAGGAGATGAAAGCACAGAGGGGCCAAGTAACTAGCCTGGGGTCACACAGTTACTCATCATTCTGGAGTCTACGCTTCATCCACTCCTGCAGTGTCTGTCCCCCATTTCCCCTTCTCTTCTTTTATTGTGGTAAAATATACATAACAAGTCAAGGCTATGGTTTTTCCAGTAGTCATGTATGGATGTGAGAGTTGGACTATAAAGAAAGCTGAGCACTGAAGAATTGATGCTTTTGAACTGTGGTGTTGGAGAAGACTCTTGAGAGTCCCTTGGACTGCAAGGAGATCCAACCAGTCCATCCTAAAGGAGATCAGTCCTGGGTGTTCATTGGAAGGACTGATGCTGAAGCTGAAACGCCAATACTTTGGCCACCTGATGCAAAGAACTGACTCATTTGAAAAGACCCCGATGCTGGGAAAGATTGAAGGCAGGAGGAGAAGGGGATGGCAGACGATGAGATGGTTGGATGGCATCACCGACTCAATGGACATGGGTTTGGGTAGACTCCGGGAGTTGGTGCTGGACAGGGAAGCCTGGCGTGCTGCCGTCCATGGGGTCGCAAGGAGTCGGACACGACTGAGCAACTGAATGGAACTGAACTGATACATAACAAAACTTACCATTTTAACCATTTTCAGAAATTATTTATTTTTGGCTGTGCTGGGTCTTCGCTGCTGGGAGTGGACTTTCTCTAGTTACACAGAGTGGGGGCCGCTCTCTGGTTGCTGTGCTCTGGCTTGTGGTTGTGGTGGCTTCTCCTGTTGCAGCGCATGGGCTGGATCTCAGTAGTTGTGGTGCGTGGGCTTAGTGACCCTGCAGCACGTGAAGTCTTCCCAGACCAGAAATAGAACCCGTGTCCACTGCATTGGCAGGCAGATTCTTAACCACTGGACCACCAGAGACGTCCACATTAACCATTTTAAACTGCACAATTCAGCGGCATTAAGTACATTCACATTGTTGTACAACCATCACCACCATCCATCTCCAGGACTTTTTTCTTCTTCCCAAACTAAAACTACCCACTAAACAGTAACTGCCCATTTCCTGGCAACTACCATCCTGTGTCTATGAATTTGGCTCCTCATAGAACTGCAATGATATGCTGTTTGTCCTTTCGGGACTGGCTCATTTCACTTAAATGACTTAATGGACATGAGTTTGGGCAAACTCCGGGAAATGGTGAAGGACAGGGAAGCCTGGCGTGCTGCAGCCCATGGGGTCACAAAGAGTCGGACACGACTGAGAGACTGAACAACAACATTTCACTTAAAATGCCTTCAAGTTTCACTCATGTTGCAGAATCTGTCAGAGCTTTATTTCATTGTTTGGCCACACCTCATGGCTTTGGGATCTTAGTTCCCCAACCAGAGATGAAACTTGGGCCTTCGGTGTGAAAGTGGAGTCCTAACCACTAGACCTCCAGGGAATTCTCCAAGAATTTCCTTCTTTCTTAAGGCTGAATAATATTCCATGGCATACTTTCACCATGTTTTTGCTTATCCATTTATTCCTCAGTGGACACCTGAATTGCTTCTACATTTGGCTATTGTGATTAAAAAGGCTGTGAACATGGATGCACAATGATCTGTTCAAGTCCCTGCCTTCCACCCTTTTGGGTACATACCCAGAAGAAAAATTGCTGGGTCATAGGGTAATTCTCTCTGTAATTTTTTGAGGAGCTGTTGTGCTGTTTTCCACGGTAGCTATACCATTTTGCATTCCCACCAGCAAGGCATAAGGGTTTCTGATTCCTCCTTGCTTATCCCAGCAAGGCTTGTGACTCCAAGCCCAGGGAACATTGGCAGCCCCACTGGCAGTAAGATGCTGGCAGAGATTGTCCAGCAGCTCCTATGTGAGGAGTGTGTGGGGTGGGGCAGTGATGCCGGCCCTTTGGGCAGGCACCAGGGGAGCCTGTCCTGCCAGCATCCTCACCCATGGATGCCAAGCCCTGGGTTCAGTCCTCTGGCTCTGACCTTTCCTGACCCTGCTCTGCCAGGCCGCCTTAGACCAGGGCAAAGGGCATGAGAGGGGCCAGCATGGGGGACACCGGCAGGCTTAAAGCCATGGCATAGTCAGACCCTGCCCTGCCACACCCCTCACTCTATCATCCCCCTTCCCTGGCCTCAGTTACGTCTTCTGCTTTGTAGGGGCAAGCCTGAGAATCGACTTAGTGACCCAGGAGATGCCAGGCTCCCTTTAGGAATTCCCAAGGCCAAGCCCCTAACTGGGCAGGTGAGTCAAGGGCGGTGGCTATTCTAGAACCCTGGCTCCAGGCTCCCACTCTGGCTCTCTCCACACCCTGCCCAGGCTGCTAGCATCTTCCAAGAGAGGTGAGGCCATCAGGTCCTTGAAAGTCTGGACTCACTGAAGGCTCTGGTCCCAGACTGAGGGTGGGTACTCTGCCCTTCAGAGAAGATGTCAGAAACAGAGCCTCTTCGGGTTCTCTTCCTGTCTCCTCACTGGTGTAATGGGGTTAGACTGGGACTCAGTAGCCTTTAAAGGCTCTCCCATCTAGAAGATTCAATGACCCTAAACTTTCAGAAGAGGAGGTCACTGTGGAGGGTGGCTGCAGTTTCTGGACCACATGCTTGCTAAATCGCTTCAGTCATGTCCAACTCTTCGAGACCCCTATAGACTGTAGCCCACCAGGCTCCTCTGTCCATGGGGTTCTCCAGGCAAGAATACTGGAGTGGGTTGCCATGCCCTCCTCCAGGGGATCTTCCCCACCCAGGGACTGCATCTCCTGTGGCTCCTGCTTTGCAGGTGGATTCTTTACTGCTGAGTCACCAGGGAAGCCCTTCTGGACAATAACCATCTACAAACAGTAGTAATGGCACTAGCTACGTTTTCTAAGCATTTTGACATGTATAAACTCATTCCATCCTTACAACAACCCCATGCAGAAAATACGAGTCTTATTCCTGTTTTACAAAAGAGGAAACTGAACTACAAGTAGCAGCTAGCAGGAAGTGTATAAGAGCGGCCAGAAACCTGACCACAAAAACAGGCCACATAAAGCTGAGGGTTAGCCTATCAGGGGAGGGAGAGGCCCTCGGGCTGTACTAGTCAGGTCATGTCTGGGGAAAGGCAAGGGCAAGTGGGAGAGAGGCCAGGATGGAAAGTTCTGGAAAACCTGCATTGGAGGAGCCGCTAAAGATCCTGGGAGGAGAAGTGGTACAGGGACTCTCACCAGTTTCTGAAGGATGGTGGTGCCAGTGAAGAAGCTGACTTGCTCGGACCAATTCCCAGCAGTGAGATCTAGGATTTCTAATAGCTGAAGCTGTCCCACCGAAAAGAGTTGCCAAGGGAGACAGCGAGCGGCACGTCACAGGAGGCGTGTAAGCATAGCCACCTGGGACAAGGGTCAGAGGAGATGATCTTGAGGGTGAGGCTCAGTTGAGCCACATCTAGGCAGCCCCGGCAGCCTCACGGTGCTCATGGGCTCAAGGTTAGCAGCTGAGCCCCTGGTGCTGGCTCAGGTCCCCAGGTGGAGCGCCAGCCCCGCCCGGGGCCTTTTCTGTGGCCAACCCACAGACATATTTCTGGGTGAATTTTTCTCTTCTTCCACTCCCACCCAGCAGCCCAGCTCCAGCTGGACAGCCTGGGCTCCCCACAGCACCCACATTATTTACATTTTTGGTCATCAAAAGGACCAGAGAAGCTGCTGACCCAAAGGACCTCTGAGACCCCTCAAGGACCACCTGTGGACTCAGGGCGTATAGGTTCAGACAGGGAAAACAGTCTGGACGTCCAGAGGTCGCCTTCCAGGTTGGGGAGAGGTGACCGAGGGGGTGTGGGCCAGGTGGTAGCCCAGCAGCTGTGAGGCTGGGACCTCGCTGATGGGCCCCAGGAGCAGAAGCTGCCATCGGGTGGACAGGCCGTGAGTCAGCAAGGTGGGCTGGTGCCCCCACCTCTGGAGTTTCGAGGCACCTTTGCCAGGGTAGGTGCTGGGGGCGCGGATGGGAGCAGCAGCTGCAGGCTGGAGGGGGCTCCAGGTGGGCCCAGCCTAGTCCTGCCCTCCCGGCTGAGGCTGGAAGGAATGTTGTCATGTGAGTTTGTGGGGAGCGCCCAGTAGGGTTTTGAGGGTTTCAGGGCGTGTATCCTCTGTGAGTGTACAAGGGGTGTGTTCATGGGTCTCTGGGTCCAAGGCTGAGTGTGTATGTGTAAGCGGCACTAGGGTGGGGAACCTCCTGGTGGGCATGCCCTGCTCCCTGCACGTGCCAGGCAGAAGCACGCAGGTGTGGTTGTGTAGAGGTAGGACCACTGATATGACCCAGCCCCGGGGCCAAACTCCAGCAGGCCACCCTCCTGGGCTGCCATCTGCCACAGGGGGTATCACTAGCTCAGCCAGTGACAGCCCAATGTTCAGCATCTCTGGTGTCTTTGGAGCTTGTGGAGACCCTCGGGCTGACTCTCTCCCCGCATGTCCCCTGCACGCTTTCTGGCTGTAACTAGTCCCTTCCCTGTCCATCCTTGTACTGGAGGCTCATCTCCAAATCTGCCCCAGCCTTCGAGGCCTGGCTGAGATGCTGCCTCTAACCTTCCTAGCCCCCGGGGCCTGCGGCTGTCTCCTGCTGTGTTTCCGTCTGGTCCTTGGCACCCCACTGGCCCAGCTTCTCCTGGGGGCAGGGATGAGTCTGACTGCTCTAGCCCAGGGCCTGACGTATAGTAGGTGCTCAATCTATGAACAGGTGTAACCTTGCCCTCCCCCTGCCTCATGTGCTCTCTGGATGGGGTCAGCTGTGAGGATGAGAGGACTCGGGGAGGGACCTAGCCCCTGGTCACTGGAGCCCTGGCTCTGAGCTTGAGTCCTGGATCTGCCCTCAGCTGTCGGGGGAGGGGGGCACTCTGTCAATCAGTTTCTCACTGGGGTATGCAGTGTGCGAGGCCTGGGGGCCTCCAGGGAAGGCAAACGTGGTGGTGGAGAGGGAATGGGCTCCTGAGTTTCTAGGAGAGGTTGCCAGGATCTAGCTAAGTGTGCGATTCATGGCACAAGACGTGACTGGGCTGCTGGATCACGTCGGTTTACAACCACACAGCAGCCTTGGCCCCCCTGGGGTGATTCTTCCAGTCCGAAGGTCTTCCCTTACCCGGAAGGCTGGCACTTCTCTCTCTAGGCTCCCAGCAGTCTTCAAGCCCCACACAAAAGACACTTGGAGATGACGCATGTGTGCATGCTCAGTCATGTCCTACTCTTTTCTGACCCCATGGACTGTAGCCCGCCGGACTCTTCTGTCCATGGGATTTTCCAGGCAAGAATACTGGATTGGGTTGTCATTTCCTCCCCAGGGAATCTTCCCCACCCGGGGATCAAACCCACGTCTCTCGTGTCTCCTGCTTTGCAGACAGGTTCTTTACCAATGACGCCACCTGGGAAACTTGAGGGGTGACCCTCAAACACACATGATAGGGGGTGGAAGGGAGGCTTCCTTCCTTTGAACAGAGATTACCGAGCAGCTGCGATGTGCCAGGCTTGTGGGTACTGAAGAAACAACAGTGGGGTCAGGACAAACATCACTGCCCTGCTAAGGGTTATGTCTAGTCGGGGAGACAAGCAAGAGGACAAGACACAGGAAATTACCTAGTGTGTTGAAGGTGAAAAGTTCTAAGAAAAAAGAAGAGAAGGCAGAGTGATCAGGAAGCCTGCACCTAAACAGGGTGCTTGGGGAGGCCCTGAGTTTGCTCTGAGACTCGGAGGAGGAGGAGCCACGTGGTATCTGGGGAAGAGCATCCGGAGGAGAGAACTCTGGAGGAGAGAACAGCCCGCCCCAAGGGGGTAGATGAGCTCAGAGAGCACGCAGGGGGATGAGGCGAGGGCTGGGGGGCAGCAGGCCTGACCAGGCGGCCCTTGTGGCTCCTGAACGACTCTGGCCTCATGCTGGGTGAGATGGGAGCCACAGCAGGATTTGAGCAGTGGATCTGCCTTGTTGCTTTCTAGAAACACACTGACTGCTCTATAGGGCTGGAGCAGACGCACCAGGGGCAAAGCTATGGCAAGCACGCCAGTGAAGGACTTCCTTGATGGTCTCGTGGTTTAGATTCTGCACTTTCACTTCGGGGATGCACAGGGTCGATCCCTGGTTGGGGACCTAGGAGCAGCTAAAAATAAATAAATAAAGCAACAATGGCTTTTTAAAAGAAAAAAGTATTAGGGTGAGAGCCATGGAGGGGTGAGAGGGCAACTGGGGAGCCCACAGGACCCTCTGCTGTGGGAGGAGCATGGGAGAATTGGGGGAGGGGCCTCTGAAAGGCCAGGGGAGCCCAGGAGTCCCTCAGCAGGTCCCCAATCCTTTGAGGACCCAATATCAGCCATGGGCCCACTCCCACAAAAGCACACAGGTGTGCATGCACACTTCCACACGCCACACATGCTCATACACATTCACACGCGCAAGCACAAAATCACATCCATGTGCAAGTATACCCATACCCATGTTTACCCACATATGTGCACACTCACAAACACACACCATGCCACAGGAAATTTTAGGAGATTCCTGGACCCCCTGACCTCCCAGGTAATGGACTCCTGTCTAATCTATCCCCTCCGCTTGACAAGTAGGGAAACAGGTTTGCAGAGAGAAAGGGGACTTATCCAAAGTCACCCAGGCAGAGAGGGTCTGACCAGCAGCATTTGACCCCAACAAGACTAGACTCCCTGCCGTGGGGCTCTCTGTCCCCCTGTACTGAGCAGGGTGACCCGTCTCATTTTTATGCCCTAAGAGCTCACCAGGAGGCCAGTCAGGGAGGTCAGAATATCAGACAAGAAGTGCTGAGGGTCCTAAGAGGGCCCGGACACCTGTAGTAGGCCATGAAGGTGAACTTCAGGAAGGGGAAGTCAGAGAAGATTCCATGGAGAGGAAGCATTTGTAACCTCACCCTGGAGGACTGGATGGGTGGAATAAGTACTTAGAGATGAGGCTGGGGAGGGCATTGCAGGCAGAGTCTGGTAGCACCAGAGGCCTTGGGGTGGAAACTCTCCAAATCAGGCATGAGCAAGGCCTCTGGGAACCAGAGTGGCTTTCAGGGTTAAGGGTTATGTGGATTGGATCTTGAAGGATGAGTAGGAGTTTTTTCAGAAAGGCTCTCTGGGCAGGACTATTATATGCCAAAGTGCAGAGACAAGGATGGCTGGAGAAACTGCAAGCATTTCAGAGAGCTGCCTGCTGTGTGCTTGGGGGATGGGCTTGGTAATGAATGAATGAATAAATGAATGGAGTGCATGTAGGGGAGGGTAAGAGAGCCAGTCTGGTGACTTCATGTGGCAAGTGATGAGGAAGGAAGGGGAATGACATCCTGCTGCTGCTGCTAACCCACATGCTCTCAGGCGGCCACCTCATGCCCATTACACAGATGAAAAAGCTGAAGCTTCTTTTTTCTTTGGCTGCACCACTGTGAGGCTTGAAGGATCAGTCCCAACCACCGGACAGCCTGGGAATTCCCTAAGCCATAGCTTTGAGCCAGCTCACACTGCCTATGGCATCACCAGACTCCTGGCCCCTGAGGAGCCATGGCAGGGCAGGTGTTTGGCCCTCATTACGGCTCAGGGGACTCCTCACCTGGAGACCCAGGGCCAAGTGAAGGAGGCGGGGAATATAGCTTCCACCGGTCAGGCAGCAGCTGCCAAAAGGGATAACAGACCTAGCAATTGTTCCCAGAACCAAACAGGCCCCAGGTGAAAGGGGACAGCAGATCTGTAAGGGGACACCTGTCTTGGGGTGGATAATCTTGTATCCGGACCTCTCTCAGCTCCAGGCTCCCACAGCCTCCTTGTCAGGTGGCCTGGCCCCAGGGGAGGGGTGGGGAGGGAAGAGCACTTACCAAGCCTCTGCCTCCCCACGCCCCCTTTGATGGCGTGGAGATGGGCCAGGAAGTGAGCAAGGGGGAGGGAGAGGCTGGAACTCTCCAGGTTCCACTGATATCAATGTGATGACTGGGCAGCGATCATTCCCATTTTCTGGATGAGGAAATGGAGGCTTAGTGCAGTGACATGAGTATAACAGGTAGAGGAGCTGATTAGAACCCAGGTCTCTTTTATTTATTTGGCTGCACTAGGTCTTAGTTGCAGCGTGTGGGATCTTTGATATTCATTGCAGCATGTGTGATCTTTTTTATTTATTTATTTTTGGTTGTGCTTGGGTTAGTTGCTGCGTGTGGGCTTTCTCTAATTGCGGCAAGAAGGGGCTACTCTTGGTTGTGCGGGCTTCTCATTGTGGTGGCATCTCTTGTTTCAGATCATGCTTTGGTAGTTGTGGCTCCCCGGCTCTAGAGCACAGGCTCAATAGTTGTGGTGCATGAGCTTAGCTGCTCCATGGCATGTGGGAATCTTCCTGCACCAGGGATTGACCCTGTGTCTCCTGCATTGGCAGGCGGATTCTTTACCACTGAGACATCAGGGAAGCCCCTCTGAGTGGCCTTATGAAGGAAACTTCCTTATTCCCATTTTACAGATGAGGAAACTGAGGTTCAAGTCATTGACACAAAAACTCAGACTGAAGCCAGATGTCTCTGGTTCCTGAACCCAGTTACCACCATGCAGTGACCTGACCACACCCTTATCTCTCACTCGGCCCCGCGGGGAGGGCCTAGGGGCTCAATGATAGACGACCACATCTATTTTGCACATCGTTAAAAAAAAAAACCAAAAAGGAGTCAAGCTACAAGTGTGATGAATTAGTTTTTAGGTCACAGCAAAATGACTTCACATCAAATGAGCTGCATCAAAAAAAAAAAGTGTCACAAGGGTAAAATCCTTACATAGATGGGATCTGGGAGGCCTGGGCTGGGGCTAGGAAGCTTCCTTACCACTGGCCACCCTTCAATAATTTTCAGATTTGCATGTGTGAAATTATTCTCTACCCACCCAAATCAATTAAACGATTTCAAAGGACAAAAGGCATATTTGTGGCTCAGGCCTTGATTTGGAATTGTTGGGCTCGTGGTCTTCTGGGGTGCCAGCTCTTGTCAGAGGCAGAAAGAGCACACATTAGGTGACAGATGAAGGCCATGGGCCACCCACCAGGAGCATCCTGGCAAAGAGAGCGAAGACTGAGAAAGCCCCATAAACCTGAACTTGAGCCCGGGGCATGTCACTTCACCTCCTCCCCTTTGCTGGGAGCTGTGGAAAGTGAGGGATGTGATATTTTGTGCCCAGCTTGGTGCTGGGCCAGCATCCAGGTTTCTGGACAGGTTCACTGGGGGAGCCAGACCTGCAACAGAGCTTCTCTTTTGGGCCGAGGGATGCCCACAGTGCTGCAGGAGGCCGTGGGAGAAGATTCTCCTGGGGAACATGGCCGGGCAAGGAAAAGTGTCTCTGAGAGGGTCCTTTCCACATGGCAGGAATCCCCAGGCAGAGGTGGAGTGATGGCCACAAGGTGGAGGTGAGTGTGTGTAAGCAGTAGTGAGGGTTCTGTAGGGTTGGAGCGACAAGGGTGGAGAGTGTGCTAGCAAGGCAAGTTGGGGAGAAGCGGAGGCTGACTTTTTTTTTTTTAACATTACTTGGTTGTCACTTGTTGCAATGCACTTTATTTATTTATTTGACTGCGCCTGGTCTTAGTTGCAGCATGTGGGATCTTTAGTTGCAGCATGAGAACTCATTTGTGAAATGTGGAATCTAGTTTCCTGACCTGGAATTGAACCTTGGCCCCCTGCATTGAGAAAGCAGAGTCTTAGCCAATGAACCAACAGAGAAGTCTCAAGACATATTTTCAAGGTAGAATAGTTGAGATCTGGGGGAGGGGGGGGATGGGTAGTGACAGAGTAACTGAAGCAGGTGAGTCATGGAGATAATACATAAGGCACAGTATGGCTTCCCTGATGGGTCAGCAGGTAAGGAATCTGCCTGCAATGCAGGAGACACAGGAGACTTGCGTTTGATCTCTGGGTCAGGAAGAGCCGCTGGAGGAGGGCATGGTGACCCACTCCACTATTCTTGCCTGGGAAATCCGAAGGACAGAGGAGCCTGGTTACAGTCCACCGGGCAAGAAGAGTTAGACAAGACTGATCGACTAAAGTTCTTTTTTTTTTTTAAGAGTAGTGCCAGCTAGGAATGGTTTTTACATTTCCAAGTGGTTGGGGGAAAAATCAAAAGAATGATTAATGGTTTACCTTGAGTGTCCCTAAATAAAGTTTTCTTAGAACACAGCCATATCCATTCCTGTACACAATATCTGTGGTTGATTTTAAGCCACAATGGCAGAGTAGAGTAGTTGAGGCAGAGACCCTATGAGCAACAAAGCCTGAAATATTTACTATATCGCCCTTATAGACAATAGTTTGCTCATTTTGGGCTTAGAGGGAACTAACCGGCAGAGGTGAACAGCAGACAGTCTAGGTCACGAAGGCCTCCTTTTCTGCCTAAGAGCAAGTGGGAGCCATGAAGTGTTCAGGGAGGAGTGTGTCCTGCTCAAAGAAATGTTGGAGAAGGCTGACTCTGGCTGCTTAGCAAGAATAGACAAAGGTGGGCGAGGAGCACCTGAACCAGGAAGACCAGCAGGAGAGGGCTCCAAAGGCCCCTGGGGCTGCTCTCGAGAACCTTGAGGGCGCCTAGCCTGGAGGCAGCTCACTACCCTCCGGTGCCTTGGCCGCGGGTCCACAGCGATGCTGCCGCATACCCGGACCCGCTTTCACACATAGGCGGAAGTGATTGCTAGAGGGGCTCACGTGAGCGGAAGCCGGAAGCCCACGGCCCTGGAATGGCGGGAAGCACGTGGCGGCCACCTCAAGCCCAGTACAAAAGCAAGAGGAGCCAAGGTGTGAAATGGTGGGCGCTTGGAGAACCGCTGCTGGTTGTGCAGCAGGAGACGCAGGAGGTGGGCAGGACCGTTAGGCTTTGAGTGCCCGCTGAGGGGGACGAGATGGGGGTGGGGAGCAAAGGTCTTCACCGGGAGTCAGTGGGCCAGGCCTGGAATAGAGGAAGCACACAGTTGCATTGGTCATATGCCTGGATGGAGGGGGTCAGAAGGATACAGGCGGGCCAAGGCCCAAGGCCCACAGGCCAGTGTACATCGGCGATCTTCACAAACACACAGACATGTGTAGAAGCGGTCACAGGCCCTCAGCGATACACGCACCACAATACCAGGCCCTTTGCACACGGTCACAGCTGCGTGTACACATCATCGCAGCCACCCAGGACCAGGCACACACAGACCAGAAGACCCAGAGGCCTCTTTGCATGGTCACGGATGTGTGCACACAAACAAGATCCAGGTACACGCAGGCACAGCGGCTGCGATCCACGCCCATGTACACACAGGAACAGACTCGGGTACACGCCGCAGGTCACCCAGAGCCATATATATGGCAAAACAGACACATGCATACACGCGCAACAGAATCAGACACGCAGACGTATGCACATGCTAGACACGCACACACTCTGACCCGCTCCGCCTCTCATCTCATACACACACACATACCCGCACAGGACGCACCGGGCCGTGGGTCGGCGCACGCACGGTCACAGGCAGGGTCGCGCGCGCCCGGGCGCGCGCGCGCGCGCGCACACACACACACACACACACACACACACACACATTTGATCGCACACGCGGGAGGCGCAGAGCAGCGGCGGCCCGAGACTGCGGTCCTAGGCGTCCCCAGCCCCGCGCGGCGAGCGGAGCCCGGCTAGCGGCGGAGGGAAGGGGGCGCCGGTGGGGGCGGGGCGGGGGCCGGAGCCGCCGGAGCCCGGCGGGAGCGCCACCTCTGCGCGCAGCGCTCGGGCCTCGCCTCTGCATCCCCCGCCTGCCTCCGGTGGGGCCCTCCCCCGCCGGGGTCCGCTCGCCGGGTCCCCGCCGCGGCCCCCGGGTGCAGACAGGCGGCCGCGCCGAGCCCGTGGGACGGGTTGGAGGTGGGGGCGGGGGCGGCGGGGCGGGGATCGGGGCCGGGCCGGGGCCGCGCTGCCTGCGATGCCGGGCGCCCGCCGCAGTCGCCGCCGCCGGAGCCCGGGATGGGGCGAGAGGTTGCGGCGGACGCCAGCATCTCCCCGCCGGGGGCCCCGGGGGCCGCGGAGCCGCCGCCGCCGCTGCTGCTGCCGCCGCTGCTGAGACCCGGCGGGCGATGGGTGAGTTGACCCTGGCGTCCTGGGGGCCCGCGTTGCAGCCCCCCGCATGCCGGCTCTCCCGGCCCTGCGCCTCCTCCTCCGCGCTCGCTGCGCCCCCCGCCCCCGTCACAGCTCCCACAGCCCCCCTCCCCGAGCGTGACCTTTGGGGGCGGAGGCGGGAGCACTAGGCTGGGGGGTCTGGGTGGGGGCCGAGATGGGGGGCGGATGCTGGGGCGGCTACTCAGCTCTGGCACCCCCTCCCCCAACCCGGCTGCTCAGCTGAGCTTTCTGTGGCGGGGGAGGGCAAAGCCTCCTTCCCTCGACCCCCCTACCCCTACCCCCGGCCTGGGCAGGGTGCGTCCCGAGGCTCCGGGTTTGAGCTAGGCTTTGTGCATCGCGCCCCCGACAAACCTCCCGCGCGCCGCGAGGCTGGGGGTGGGAGGCCTCGGCTCCCGCCTTCCCCTACCCCCCCCCCCCCCCGACCCCGGGCTGCGGCGCGGCGGCGGCCGAGGCCCTGGCGCTGTCGGGGTGCTGGGCAGATGCGGAGGCCGGGATCAGACCGAGGGAGGTGCAGAAAGAACCCCAACCCTTTCTGGTGGGGGGGCTCCCGCTCTTTCCACCGCACTGCCCAGGGCGGGGGAGGGAACCTGGCTGGGGGAGGGTGCTATAAATATCTGCAAATAGTGAGTTCTGGAACTAGGGGTGGGGAGGGGACTGCACCTGGGTTGTATTGGGGTGGGGGGTGCCTGAGCTAGGGTGCCAGAGAGGCAGAGATGGGTCTCAGCCAGCCCTGGTGACCTGAGGTTGGGTGACTCTCTTTAGGCTCCAGGAGACTTCCTAGAAGTGGGCAGGACCACTGCCCCAGTGAGCTCTCTCTCTGGTCCCCCAGCCCGGGCTCTCTCTGGGTCCACATAGCACTCCACTCCTGGGCCACCAGCCCAGATCTGCCTCGATGGGGAAGACTTGTGTCACCTCCAGGGCAGTTACTAAAAATCCAGGCAATGGGCCAAGCCTGGAGATGGAAGGAACAGCAAGACAAGTTCCTCCCCCCATCCCACCCCACTTCCCCCAATGCCCCACCGGGAGGAGCTGGCCATTCTGCAGGGTTATCAATGTTTCTGCCAGCTGAAGAGATAGACACAGGATCCTGGGAAAGTTTGAAAAGGGGCCCTCAGCCCCCTCTCCCCTTGGGGGAGAGGGAACTTGCTGGAAGACATAAAAGGAAGCTGGAAGGGTTTGCTTGGGAGAGATAGTGGGAAGGGTATTCTGGGCGGAGGGATGGATAAGGCAAGGCTCCAAGATGTGCTGAGTGTGCTGAGAGCTGGAGATGGGGGACAGCCAAAGCCCTGCTGGGGGCTGACATGAGAAGCCACTGAAGAGAGGGGAGCCGAAGCTGGAGGAAAGGAAGGCCAGGTGGAGGTGAGGTGGTGGGCCACCCCAGGGAGCTGGCGTGAGGACAGCAAGGAGACCGGCTGGGATGGCACCGGCGGGCCCAGCTGACCCCCTTCTGCGGGTCTGCCCAGCGCCCTTGATGTGCTCAGGGCTACTTGACCCACATTGCTGATCACTTTCACTGAGATAGCCGGACCACCTTGGCCAGACAGCCTTCTGAACCTCAGTTTCCATGTGTGACAAATGGGGAGATTCCTTCACTCAGTTGTGGTGAGGACTGCATGAGATGCTGCGTCTACACGAACAGGTACACCCAGCACCTGAGACACACCTAGGAAATGGCTGGCAGCTCCATGGGTATTTTTACCTGTGAAACAGGGACACTGATTCCAGCTGGCAGGCCATGTCCACTTGATGGTGAGGATTCTGTGAGGGCTGGCTGTGACCAGGAGGAAGCTGAGGCTTGGGGGAGCTGAGTGTCGCTGTCTTCCTTCTCGGAGGAGACAAAAGTAGCAGTGAAGAGCGACCCGGGCAGGGGAGTCTGCACGGACAGCCTCTTCTTGCCTATGTAGACACCCACCACCTTCTGGCCCCCAGCCATGTCAATCAGGGGACTCTGCTCTGCTCCCCAAGGCCAATTTTTGTTCCCCAGGCCGGCACACAGTGCACCCCTTCCCAGCCAGCTCTCTAGTCTACCACATGGGAACAGGGCTCCCTTCCAGAAGTTTCTTCACATATTCTGGCCAACAAGCATGATATCCTCCTGCGAGGGGTACTTTGCTGGGCAGCCTGGTGGAGAGGACACAGGCCTTGCCCGCCAGAGATTCGAATCAAATTGGGCAGCAGGTACCCCTGGACATGTGGGCACAGATATCCACCGTCTGCCTAGCTCTGTGCTGGCAGCTTGCAGGTAGGGAACAGTCTCAATAACTGTGCCATGAGGCAGTCAAGTGCAGAAAGAGCAAAGATTCTAGATCCAGTGGCCCGGGTTCCAATTCTGATCCTGTCACTTCTTACCATGTGACAGTACTCTGTGCCTCAGTTTCCGTATCTCTAAAATGGGGAGACGCACACTATTCCTATTTGAAGAGCTTCGTTCAGTTTCCAGGGGGCTTTCGCTGCCCCCCTTCTAGAATGAGTCTCCCTGTTCACCCAGCTTGCCACAGTAGATGTGTGGTCCACTTTCCTGTTGTCTTCCCCTCTGTCTGTGAGTCCCTGTGGGCTGGGTCCTGCCTCTCTATACCCATTGCTTGGGCAGGGGGCAGTGGTCTGCTGGCTCACCAATCAGCAGTGGTGGCCAGTTTCTGTAGTGGAAATCTTCCCAGCAGGACTGATTTTGAGCTGCCAACAGTTTAACAGTCTCACAGTGGGAGCCGGTACAGCACCCAGGCGTTCAGTAGGTGCTTAATAAATAACAGTAGAACAAGGAGGAGAGTCCCCAGGAGCTGTTGGTCAGATAGACTTGAGGAGCGGCCATGTGATACTGTAGCTGCGGGGGGCTTGTTGGAGGGCACTGGATAGGCTGAGAGTGGGGTGAGAGAGTACCCTGAATAAGTATCCACAGGGAGGAGGGCAGAGGGAATGGTGGGTATTCTCCTTCCCTCCACACCTCTGACCCTGCCTCTCTCCTCTCTAACCCCTTCTCCTCCCAGGGGCCCCCCCTTGACCTTGGCCTGGGCCTTAGCATAGAATGGCCCAGCTGGACCCCATGCTTTAGCCCAACAGAGCTCTGAAATGTGGTCCACACAGGCCCCAAACCTCAGATTCTATTCCTTTGCTTATGCTGTTCTCACTACCTGAATGTCTGTTCCTCCTTCTGTCCCCCGGCACTCTGTTACTCACCAAAAGCCTCCATGTGATGCCAGCATGTTTGTTATTGTGTGATCCTGACAGACGGTGAGCTCCATGGACCTACAGGAGCACAAATGAATGAGTGAATGAGTGAGTGAATGAATAAATGTGTGATTATCAGCCCAAGGGAGCATCCTTCCTCTTCCTTCCACCTATTCCTCCTCCTTCTCCATCCCTGATCAAGGACACTGAACCTCCAGTGGACAGCCTCACTTGCAGCAGAATGGTCACAAGGACCTTGCTTGTCCCCATCTCCCAGAAGGGAAAAGAGGCTTCAGGAAGGGGTGAGAACTTCCCAAGGACTGGAAGCAGGCCTGGGTGGGTGGAAGGGTAGTGGACCACCCTCGCATGGTCTAGAGTGGGCCGACAAGGGGCCCAAGGCCTTGCTTATAATCCAGAAAGTTAACAGGGAATACTTTTCCTTGCATTGCTGAAATTCCCCTGTTGGCTCACTTATTTTCATCTTTTCTATAAAAATAAAATCGGAACAATAGGAATCATTCACACACCTAATTACTCTGTTGTCTTATGAGTTTAGAGCTTATTTGGCTAAGACTTTGGTTCCCACTGAAGTGGGAATCCCGGGGGTGGGGTGGGGTGGGGTACGGGGTGAAGGCCAGGACAGAAGGTAGGAGTCTGTGCTGATGCTGGGGTCTCCTGAGGGCCCAGCCTCTGGCTACCCCTCTAGGCAGGCCAGGAATTTCCCAGAAGGAGCAGGCCAGGCGGTCTGAGGTCTGAGCTAGGGAGGGTGGCCAGAGGCTGTCTCTGAGATTCTGGATGCCAGAGACCCGAGATGGAGGACTTTCCAGTCATAATAATTTGCAGCTCTTTATCGAGCACTTACTACGTGCTGGGCGCTGGGCCAAAGCACTTTGTCTGCATTATCTCAGAGACACCTCCTAACTTCCCACGAGGTAGGTACTATTATTATCCCATTTGGCAATTCGAAGGGGCTGGAGACCCAGGGCCGGGAAGTGGCAGGGCTGGGATCCATCATATCCAGCCTGTAGGTCCCCAGCCTGTAGGATGGGTCTGCCTGTCCAGGCCCTTCCATCACCCAGAGGTGACTGCTCTCTGTGGCTCGGACGCCTTGGACTGCCGCCTCACCCCACCCCGCCCTCCAGGCCACCCTCTTGGGGGCCCTGGGGCTGCCTGCTTCCTGCTCATAGGCTGGGACCCTGCCTCAGGAGGGCCCGCTCAGCCTTGCCTGGGCACCAGGCGGATAGTATGGATTTTCCAGGCTCCCCGCCCTGTCCCACCGAGTCAGAATCCCACCCTGGCAGGGAGGGTTGGAAATCTATAGTTTTGCATCCCCTGGGGATTCTGAGGCCTGTGGACTTCAGGAACCACAGCTTGGCCCCATGAATTCCATGCTGCCTCACGAGACCCCTTCAGCCTCTGTGACTCAGCTGCCTCCTGTGTTCTCTCTGCCCCCACCCCCAGCTCTGCAACAACCACACTGTCCCACCCCTCCCATCCCTCCCTTCCCAAGCCCATTGCTTTTATCTCAGCATCTGCTGCCGCCACCTCCTCCAGGGAACAGGTCGCGGGCTGGGACCTGTATGGACCCCCCCAGAGTCCACACTTAGCACTTTAGACAAGCCCCTTGTGGCCGCCCTCCTCTTTTACTGGGGGCCTGGCACGCGGTCTGGCTGAATTGAGGTGACTGGGGAAGAAGGACCAAGTGGGGAGCTACCCATTAAGTGGGGGCACTGGCTCCTGGGCTGGGCACACAGGCACCCTCTGGGGGGCTGGCACCGTGCCTCACAGGAGGAGGCACTTGAGAAGTATTTAAGTATTTGCTAAACGGTAATTCTGAGAGTGGAGGGTGAGGGCCACTTCCGGAAACAAGGCAGATTAGCCAGTTTAGGTGAATGATGGAGAAGGTGCCTTCCCGACCATCACCTGGGACTGTGCGTGTGTCGTAACTCATGTTTATGGCACGAATGGGAAGGAGATGCTGGTGCTTTCTGGCGTGATTTCGTTTCAGCATCTCAGGGGCGCCGCATCAGCTGCCCCACCCCGACCCAGGCTAGCAGCCCCGGGGCCGACTCCCCCTCTGGCCTGTACGGTGCTGTCCCTCTGTCTCCAAGTGCCCTTCCTCTCCTGACTCATCCATCCTATAAGATTCCTCCAGGAAGCCATGCGGCATTCCTACTACCCCAGATTCCTGTCTGTCTGTGTTCATGGGAGGAGACCCTTGCGCAGGGAGGTCTGTTGAGGGCCTGGTGGAGTGGGGATGCTAGTGGAGTGGAACAGAGAGGACTGGGTCGGGGGACTGGGGGGGAGGTCACCAGGGCCAGCCGTGGGGCTTGCTCTGCTGTTCCTTGTGTCCAGGTGGCAAAGGGAGGGGGTTACAGGAAAGATCAAGGGGCCTCCTGGCATGGCTCCTGGAAGCAACTGTGAAGCTCAGTCCAGCCAGGTGACGGTCACCTCAGCCTAGAGAGGGGGCCAGACTGAGGCCACCCATTTCACAGAGGGGACGTTGAGTCCCAGGGTGCTTGGCACTGACCCAGAGCTTTGTGGTCTGTAGCAGGAGTGCCCAGGACTGTGGGTTTGCAGCCCGCCCCTATTCCTTTCCCACGCTAGGGTGTTTCTCAGTGGGGTCCTGGTCAGGGGGTGGAGGAACAGGAGGCGAGGAGAGCAGAGTCCCCAGGGCTCAGGCCTGCCCTCTGGTCCTCTGGCGTGCAGACAAAGCTCCTTAGGAAAAATGCGTGTTGCCCCCAAACTGGTGGGAAATCCATGCCAATAGTTCATTCCAGCAAAAAGGTGCTCAGGAAAAAAGTCTACAAGAACTTAGGCTACATCGTTAGCCCAGGAGGGGCAGGTTGGTGAGTGGTATCACTCTGTCTCTTTCTCTGTGATGTCCAGATTCCCCAGAATGTATGAGAAACCTTTAGAACCAGGAAGGTGGAGTTAGGTTCTAAGAGAGATAAGAAAAGGGGCTGTGAGAACAGCCAGCTCCCCATTTGTTGGATTCTGGGGTCCCTGCTCGTGAATAGCCTCCAGGGAGGCTGGCTGTGGGGTCTCAGGGTAGGAGTTGCCCGGCCCCAGGGATGTCTCTCCGAACAGGTGCACTGGGGGCACACAGCGTCCGTCTCTCTCATTCCTGGAAACTGGGTCAATGAGAGTCCAGGTCAGGGGGTACTGGGATGCCGTGCCCTGAGAATTCCGTCCACACGTCCGACCTCCTTCCTGTGGCCCCAGTCCAGCCTCTGCACCTCTTCCCCTGCACACCCCACATTCCCGCCTCAGGGCCGTTACTGTGCTGGACTCTTAACCTGGAAAGCCAGCCCACTCCACCCAGGTGTTGCCATTCACCTAGGAAGCCACCCCTGCCCCTTCCAACCAGAGGCGACCCCAGGGCTGCTGACATTACTGTCCCCCCAACCCCTGTGCCCAGTGGATTGACTGTCCCCTGACTGACCCCGTCTCTAAGTGCATTTCCGGCAGTCCTTCTGAGCCATAGTCAAGTTCTCCACCTGTGGTCATGGTCTTCCCAATGACAGCTGAGCCCCGATTCCCAGTGGGGACTCGATCTCTGTCTCCACCACGGCCCCTGACTCTGTCCTTGGTACAAAGCAGTCGTTCGTTTGTTTAGCACTTGCTCACCGGGTGTCTTCTCTGTGCCGGGGGCTGGGCTACATTCCAGGGCAGGGTGTGCTCATGTCTGTGTTTTTGTGCCTTTTTTTTTTTTGGTGAGTTACCTGAGCACATACACAGCAGGAGCACCTCCATCATACGAAGGCATGTCCCTTAGGCTGTACCCGTGTGTGATCCCGTCAGCCCCCAGCATGCCTAGCTAATTCATTCAGCAAGCGTTTATTCAGTGCCCACAAGGAGGTGCCAGGCTATGACCCAGAAGCTGAGTGGCCCAAGGTCTCTGCCCTTGGGAAGTGCCTGTCTCGTGGGGCCATTACAGAGCGGGCTGGTGGGGAATGGAGGCCAGTAGGCATGGGGGGTGGTCAGGACAGCATCCTGGGGTGACAAGGAGAGGGGTGGGGAGGGGCATTCCTGCCAGGGCTGTGGGTGTGCTCCGCGATCCCGCCATGGCCCTGGGAGCCCGAGCGGGCCCTCCTTGCTGGTTTTGCTGTTCTAGGACCACGGAGCCCTGGACTGTGAGTGCTGCTGCTGGCACTAGGAGGAGGGCACAGTGCCCTGAAGAGGGAGTGTGTTGGCTGGAGAACCTGGGCTGCAGAACTTTATTTTTTTTTTAATTATTTATTTATTTTTGGCTGTACCGGGTCTTCGTTGCTCAAGGGTTTTCTCTAGTTGGGGCGCATGGGCTTCCCGTCGTGGTGGTGTCTTGCCGTGGAGCATCGCCTCTGGGCGCGCTGGCTTCAGCAGTTGCAGCACTCGGACTCAGTAGTTGTGCTGCACGGGCTTGGTTGCTCTACAGCCTGTGGAATCTTCCTGGACCGGGGATTGAACCCATGCCCCCTGCGTTGGCAGGTGGATTCTTATCCACTGTACCACCCGGGCAGTCTCTCCAGCTACATAACTTTCTATGAGAGGCAAGCCTTGGAACTAGAACCCAGAACACAGCACCCAGAAAGTAGGAACCCCCTCCCCCAATTCAGACCAGGGAAACTAGAAGATGGAACTTGGAGAGGGAACATGGAGCAGCAAACCTAGAATGCGGCCTGTTGGAATGTGGAATGCTGGTATGGGTCAAGCTGGAAGGTCATGTCTGTGCCCCCAGGGGTCAGTGGGAAACTGAGGTCCAGAGAGAATGGGGAGGCCCTTATCTTGGGGAGCAGTAATGGGCATGCACGTGGTCTCCGCTAAGCCAGTCCCTTCGTACGGCCTCCTTGGATGAGGCACGTCCGCTGTCTAAGCCCCGGTTTCCCTGTCTGTGAAGTGGGCTTGTGAAGATGAGCTAGGATGAAGCGCACCGCCTGGGAAGGGGACGCTGCTCTTGGTGCTCAGGGTCTCTCGGGAGGTTAGCGGAATTGCCGAGGCCGGGACCCCAGCTACCTGGCCCCTGGGATGACCTTCTCACCTGTGGTGACGGTTCTGTCCCTACTATTTCATTCCCTGTCTCCTGCCCCATGGTAGGCGGGAAATCTGAGCGCCAGCCTGTTCCAGAATGCTCCGTGGATCCAGTGGGCGGGAAGGACTAAGTCATTATTGGGCAAGAACAGATTGGTAGCACCCGTGAAATTAAGGAGCAGGGGCCCAGTGCCGGCAGCCCTGTGTGATATGCCCTCCAGTGGTGACGGCTTACGGAGAGTGCCTAGTGGGGACAGTCAGGTCCTGACCCAGGGATGCTGTAGCCCCTCGCAGGCCGGGTAGGACAGAGAAGAATCAGGGAGGGAAAAGAGAAAAGGCTCATTGTTTAGCCTCCAGGAGGCTCACCAGGTGCCCAGAGCCGCAGAGCCAAACAGCTGTGTACCTGCTCAGGACTGCACCCAGCAGGAGGTTAATTATGGTGCTCAGGTTCCCGGGTGGCAGGAGCTGCCGCCCGGGGCCAGGTGCAGCCCCCAAACCCTCCGGGGAGCCTGCAGGCAGCGTTACCAGCTTCCCTTTCACGCCGTGGCAGACAAGCCTGGAGAGAGTGGGAGTTTTGCTTGGGGTCGCAGAGCTGCAGAGCCAGGGCTCAAGCCCATTTCCTCCCTCAGCAGCAGCCGCTTGAGCACCCACTACTGTGTGCCAGGCCTGGATTGGGCACTGAGCACAGAGTGGTGAGCCATGGTGGGAAGGATCGTAACCTGCTCGAAGCGGTTGCTTCACTTCCCACCTTCCCGTCCCTCCTCACGGACAGCAGGCGTCACGCTGCTCAGAGCGTTCTGAGGATGGAGTCTCAGAACTGTGTCTCCCTTTACCACCAGCCCGTTGGAAGGGACCCTTAGGATGCACGTAGATGAGCCCCTTCACTGGGGCGTCCTGAGTGCGAGGTCACACCGAAGACAGAGCTAGGAGTTGCAGCCACCTTTCCAAGCCCCCGACCAGACCCGAGAGCCCAGCGGCACTAACTGAAAAGTACAGTGTGTGGATTTGGGGAGTGGGTGGGGGTCTTTCATTCATTCATTCTCCAAGCCTCTGTGTCAGGCGCTGGGCTGGAGCTGGGGACCCCGGGGTATTGGGGGGCCAGGCCAGGGTTGAGATGGCTCGGCTCTGTCCACAGGCTAGGGTCAGAGAGGCCTGGAGGGAGTCAAGTCCAGTTCAGCTGAACCCTCCCGAGTCCTGCGTGGGGCCGGGGGGTGTAAAATTACACAGAAACTTGGAGCCTCCTGAGAGGTCTGGACTTTATCCTGCGGGCCAGGCTGGGAGGGGCAGCGTCAGATGTGGCGCCTGCCTGGCCCCAGGGCACCTGGCTGAGAGCCCCCTAGGAAGGCCGCAGCTGCTGTCCAGGTGAGCGCTGGCAGTGGCACAGCCAGCAGGAGACGGGGCACAGGGTGAGGGTGGGGCTTGAGAGGTTCCAGGGCACGGAAGAGACCCGCCTTGGTCACCGGGGTGTGGGGTCAGCGAGAGGGAGGCTTTAGGGTGGCTCCTGGGGTCCTGGCATGGGCTCCTGGGTGGCAGCTCACATCACCAACGGGGCGCAGAAGGAGGCAAGTTGGTAACGGCCGTGGTTGTCCCCGTCCTCGGTGCCAGGCTCAGGTCACGGGTCATCGGCTCAGGTTGTTAGAACAACCATTGGAGCGAGTTCTTTGCGCCCTGTCTTGCGGCCGAGGGTGGCAGGCAGGCATGATGGGAACTGACTGTAAAGCCCAGGTCCCTGCCCTCCCTGCAGCCCGTCCCGGATCCCATGGGGTCTGCCCATCTGTGTCCCTCAGCCCAGCCGGCACTCGGGCCTCCTGCGTGCACAGCTGCACCCTGCCCGGCGCCCCCCCCACCCCCGCGCCGCGCCCGCCCTGTGCACGTGGGGAGGTGCCCGTAGGAAACCTTCCACTCCCACTGCCTAGGAACACAGGGACCAACCTCTGCCTGTGTCCTGTGCCTGGGCACCCCCACCACCCTGGGCATGGGCACCCTTTTACCCCCCGCCCCCCAGCACAGGCACTCTCCCACCCCGACCTCCCAGGGTGCAACGCCTGGGACAGAGTTCCTCCAGCTGCAGCTTGACTCTCTTGCCCACCCAGCCAGTGCAAGAGAAAGCACGTGAGGACAGAGAAGGGGTGGGGCAGGCCCCCCCTCCCCTCCCCTCCCCTCCCCTCCCCCACTCAGGCCTTCTGGGCTGGAGATGGAGCTGAGAGGCTCGGAACTGAAGTGGCCCTTTGTACATTGTCCCTGGAGGATGGGCGAGCCTGAGCGGGAGGGGCTGGCACTGCTGGGGCTGCCTGCCTGGGAAGGATGGCGCTGATCTCGGCAGGGCTGGGGGCAGGGAAGGGGCAAGCGGAGAGCATCCTGCTAGGCAAGGGAGTGCACTGGTGGGCCGGGTGCCCCAGGCACCTCCAAGCCAATTGATACTTGCCACCGGGGAGTCTAGCATCACGTCTCATCCGGTTCCGGTCCTCACTCAGCAGCTGTTTGTGGAGCTCCTGCTCCAGGCCCGGGCTTTCCCTTAGGGAGTGGGGAGCAGCAGGGACGGGTGACTGTGGCCCATGGTGACCCTGCTCTCCTGTTGTTGACATTCCAAGCGAGCAGGGTGTGGGTGGGGGAGACAGACCACTAACACATAAACAAGGAGACAGATCACTTCCGCAGTGAGGAGTGTGTGGAGCCCATGACCGGGAGGGGACCACTGCTTTAGCTGGTTGGTCAGGAAGGTCCCCCTGAGCAGCAGCCGGCATGTGGAGATCCGAGGGAAGGGCATTCTGGGTGGAGGGAACAGTCAGGGCGAGGACCCCGAGGAAGGTGAGCCTGGGGTGCGGAAGGGATGGGAGGCAGGGACTGTGGCCGGAGTCACGTGGACGAGGGACGTGAGGTCAGCAAAGATGCAGGGACCAGATGGCCAGGACCTGTGGGTACAGAAAGGAGTTGGGATTTTATTCTGAGTGCAGTGAGCGTTCAGAGCAGGGGGATGTGGCCCGAAGGGGCCACTGCACAGTTCTGCAGTGACAGAACTGGTGGGGCTCAATGCCAAAGGAAAACCTAGGGCCCTTTGTTCACAAATTGAGAATTTCAAGAGAGGGGACTTCCCTGCCAGTCCAGTGGCTAGGACTCTGCACTTTCACTGCAGGGGGCATGGGTTCAATCCCTGGCTGGGAAGCTAAGATCCCACTTGCCCGGAGGTGGCCAAAACAAAAAAATTTCAAGATGAAAAAAGATATAGGCAAGAGGGAGACCAGTGAGGAGGACAAGGAGGAGGGGCCTTTTGGAGGGAAGTGCCAACTGGCCTACCAGCATCCCTGCCAGGCCAACCAGGCACACAGAGGGCATGTGGAGAGCGGGCATTGACCCCAGCCTGGAAGCTCCGCGGACTGGTCTCTCTCTTTGGGTGTTATCCTGTTTAATCCTCCTGGGGTGAGGGGCTGGGGTGGTCCCACAAGGCAGATGAGGGACTCTGAGGTTCAGGGATATTAAGTGACCTGCCCAGGATCTCACAGGCGTTCGAAGGCACGGGGGCCAGATTTGAGAAGAGTGCCTCTGGAGTCTGGATTCCGGGCAGCTGCTGCCCGAATCGCAGTGCCCTGCCCCGCCTCCTGAGAGATGGGGCTGGGGGCATCTCCTACCGCGCTGGGCCTGGAAATGAGTTCCCGCTCTCATAGAGGCAGAAGGTGCTCAGCCCCGGCCTGACCGGCTTTGTTTCTCCTCGCTGTGAGCCTGATCTCTGTTCCACAGATGTGGACACTGAGGCGGGGTAGGGCCGTCTGCTCTGGCCACCCTCTAGCCTGACGGGCCAGGGCGGGTCATTTGGGTCTGGAAGGACAAGCAGCTGGGAGGTGGGCCAAGAGCTGCAGGCCCGAGATACAGGGATCTCTGGGGGAGTCTCCTCCCACTGGCTTTGGTGGGCTTCATAAAGATGTGGGTAAACTCTGGGAGTGATGGACAGGGAGGCCTGGCGTGCTGCAATCCATGCAGTTGCAAAGAGTCGGACACGAATGAGCGACTGAACTGAACTGATAACGATATGAGCAATAGGCCTGCATGAGGCGGGCTTCTGTCCACATTCCGTGAAAGCTGGGCAGCATGTTCCTGTCCTATACTGGAAGGAGCTGGGTTCTTCTCCATCCTTCAATCAGAAGCTCTATTAATGATTAATAGTCCGCCTGAGTCATTATTGCAGGCCTGCGCTCCCCTCCCTGTTGCCTTGGCCCCACCCTGGCTGGACCCTGGCTTCCTCCCACCTTCCTCCCCGTTCCAGCACTGCATGGCACCCCGCCTCTCCCAGCCCGTCTCTCTCTGCAGAGAGAGCCCTTGGGCCGGCCCCGCACATGGGAATGTCCTCTCAACTCTCCTCACTCAGGTCTTCAGCCACCCGACTGGGTTGGGCTGTGGGGCAGACAGACAGAATGACAGGACGGTTCCCTCAGGCAGTTGGGGGCTCCTGAGCAGTCGGGGTTTGAAGCCCCCCCCGACCCGCGCTGAGAGATGAAGGCTAAGCTGGGGGGTGTGTGGGGGGTAGAAAGGAGCCCCAGGGTGTGGAAAGAGTGTTTAAAGACTTCTAACGCATCCCACCTCCAGCAGCACCAACGCTGGCAGTTCTGCCGGCCACGCTTCTCCGGCGCCAGGGCCAGCTTCATGTCGTGACCCTCTCTGGAGGACCCTGGAGAGGGCCGCCGTTCCTAACACAGAGAACTAAGGCTCTGGCCCGCGATGGACTTGGACATGGAGCCAGGCAGTAGAGTAGCACGCTGATTTCTGATCCGCGGGCACCCTCAGCGAGTCAGGGCAGTATCAGTTCAGTCACTCGGTCGTGTCCGACTCTCTGCGACCCCATGGACTGCAGCACGCCAGGCCTCCCTGTCCATCACCAACTCCCGGAGTTTACTCAGACTCACGTCCTTTGAGTCGGTCCTGGGAATCAGGGCAGGGTTCACAGTGACCTTCCACCCAGAGAGGGAGCAGGGGCAGGCCCCCAGAGGAGCTGGGCTTGCAGTTTCCCGAGTGCAGGGTACCAGTAGGCCCCTCACCTGCGAGATGGAAACCCCAGGTCCTCCACCTTCTCGGCCCCTGGCTCTGGGGAGCGGCTCCGTCAGGGTGGGGCTGCCTCGCCCTGCCCTGCCGCCCGGTTATCTGTTTGTACCTCAGTGGATGAGGAGACTGAGGCCCGGACAAGTGGGAGGAGGTGGAGCCAGGAAGTCACCCCCTGTGAAGGGCAGAGCTGGCGCCAGGCCAGGCCGAGGCGCTCATCACGTAGCCACCTACCTTCCTGTGGCCTGCGCGCGGCCTGCGGGGTGGGGACCGCCCTCAGGGAGGAAGCAGCTGCTGTCCGGCCGTGGGCGCTGGGCACTGGGTCGGGCAGCGCCTTGCAGCCGCTGGGACGGGATGCTGCCTCACCTGTGGCTTCCCACCCTGGGGTCCAGGGCAGGTACCGGGTCACAGGGGAGGGGAGGATGGGCCTGGGGGCTCTAGGGAGGGGCCAGGCAGAGAGCAAGGCAGGGGAGGGTGGCGGGGAGCGGAAAGCCCTAGGGTCCAGGTCGGACACTCTGCCGCCACTTAGAGGTGGGGTCAGGCTGGGCACTCCGACCCTGAACCTCTTTTTTCACCTGTGATGGCGCTGGCGGCTAATGACAGGATCCAATTGGAGCAAAAGTACTTAGTGTCCCTGCCAGAGGGCGGCTCTGGGATAGGCCTCAGGTGGGCCCGCTTCTTCCGCCCATATTGGCAACAGGCTGGTGGCGATGGCTGTGGGCAGAGGAGCCCGGGGGTCCCCAGGCCATGTGGTCAGGCCCAACTGGCAAACAGCAGGCAAACAGAAACCCCCGAGTGGGGGTGCAATTGTGTGGTTCCCTCACTGTCTGAGTTCCGGGCCAGTAGGACCAGGGAGAAGATAATGGGGAAGGTAGGGATAAAAAGAGAGGGTGTGGGCAGGGGGCAGCAAGAGTCAGGTCCTCTGAGAGGTTTCAGGCCCCCAGAGCTCCTGAGTCCAGGCCTGGCCTCAGAGGTTCCCCAACTTTTTGGAGCACCAGACCCCCTTCAAGCTACTGGAGACTGTAACATGGGACCCTGTTCAGGGTGATCTGTTCCATTGGAGTTGGATGAGGGGCTGGGAAAGGGCCCTGGGGCTCCCTCAGCCTTTCTCAGGAAACTCTAAGTTTTGTGAAATGTGTGTTTTTTTTTTTTTTTAATTTTTATTTATTATTTGGCTGTGCTGGGTCTTAGTTGTGGCACGAGAGATCTTTAGTTGTGGCATGCAAGCTCTTAGTTGTGACATGTGGGATCTAGTTCCCTGACCAGGGATCGAACCGGGTCCCCTGCATTGGGAAGTGCAGCGTCTTAGCCACTGGACCACCAGGGAAGTCCCTGAAATGCAGTTTGAAGTCAACGCAGGCCAACCTTGCAGAGCATCTCAGGGTGGGGTGGGAGGACTCACATTGTTACAGGGGAAGGGGAGGGAAGCTGCCAGCCGAGGGGGTTTGGGAGGGTGCAGCTGTCCTGGGTATGGGGCTCTGGTGGCTGGTCCAGGCACATGCCAGAGCCAGGGAGGACTGTGACCCACAGACTCAGGCCCACAGACTCCTGCTGGAGGCCCCTCCCCAGGTAAGGCTCAATGTGGCAGCCTAGCCTTCGTCCTGGAAATCCTGAGTAAGGAGTCGCAGAGGTGGTGTACGGGGCTCCACTTCCTCCCAGCTGGTGGCTTCTGGCAGAACTTTCCAAGGTTGATGGGAGGCTACCTCTGATCAACACTATCAGTTTCCTATAAATCCAGCATTTATAGGAAGTCAGGTCTCCTAATCCTTAAGTTTGGTCCTCCTGAGGGTACAGGTGTGAGAAACTCCACTTTGTATACCCTCTGGTTCTATTTTATTTATATAGTTTTGGCTGCGTGGCATGCGGGATCTTAGTTCCCAGACCAGGGATCGAACCCATGACCCCTGCCTTGGGAGCATGGAGTCTTAACCACTTAAGCCCACGAAGTCCTCCTCCGGTTCTATTTTAGACTGAAAGTTTTGCACATGCCTTGGGATTGCTGATCCAAGAGGGTGCTGATCAAGATGGGTGCCCAGGCTTCTGCCCTAGCCGCCCCCGAAGTGTGGGGAAGGTCTGTGCCACCCCTCGAGGCCCCGCACCCCTCCCCAGGCTTGGGGCCTCTGCTTTGCTGCCCCTGCGCTGGGGTTCCCAACACACTGGCTTCTGTGCCCTTGGCCCAGGGCCTGGACTTCTGTCCCCCGTCTGCGTGGTGGCTCCTTCTCGACCTTGGGTCTCTGCTGAAGGGTCCTCTCCTTGGGAGGCCCTCCCTGACACCTGGCATCCTCCGTTGGTTGGTTTTCTCATTTGTCCTCTGTCCCTCCCCTGGACTGAGCTCTATGAGGACCTCCCCCCGCAACCTGGCTCCCTGCTGCACCCCCGGCTCCATTGCCAGGAGCCAGTCTGCTCTCTCCACCCACCCCAGGGCAGGCAGAAGCACCAGGGGCCTGATGGTGGCCCTTACATCTCCCAAGGCCCTCTCACAGCCCCTGGGGGCCTTCCCTCCACCCTGCCCCTGCGCCCCCCCACCCCCACGGCTGCGTGGCTCTGCTGAAGCGAACGGACGCAGCCAGATCCTTGTGCCTGAAATTCCACCCTAGTGCGCCTCCCTCTGTTGTTCAGTCGCTCAGTCGTGTCTGACTCTTCCCTGCAGCACGCCAGGCTTCCCTGTCCTTCACTATCTCCTGGAGCTTGCTCAAACTCATGTCCCTGGTCAGTGATGCCATCAAACCATCTCATCCTCTGCTGCCCCCTTCTCCTGCCCTCAATGTTTCCCAGCATCGGGGTCTTTCCCAATGAGTCGGCTCTTTGCATCAGGTGGCCAAAGTATTGGCCAAAGCTTTTCCCTCTGGCTTGCCCCAAACACTCGCTGAATGTCTATCTGTCTGTCTGGGCCCCAGGCTGGGTGTGGGGAGCGCAGGCCCACCTGACTTAAGAGAACAGTGTGGGGCAGAGGTGGGCGAGGCAGGGGATGAGGCCTGTTGCTGCCAAGGGTGACAGACCCAAAGCAGGGGTTGCAGGAAATGGGACACCCCTGGTTCAGTGGCCCCCTGGTCATGTCCGGGGGCAGTTAGGGTTAGGGCTGGGGCACCTTGGGGGGTGCCTTGCTTTGGGAACACCTGTTCTCAGCACCCACAGAGCCCTTTCTGTGGGATGTTTGTAGGTCTCTGCATCCAGCCTCTCTCCTCATCCCCAGAGCCACCCTGGAGTCCCCGCTTCCACCTCAGAGGCCTCAGTGGTCTCCCTCCTCCCGTGACAGACGTTCCCCACGTGCCCCTCACCAGCTGTTGTCTCACACACACACCTCCTGTTGCAGGCACTTCAGATACGCAGACCCCTCACCACTGCCCCATGATGTGGCCATATCATCACTCCATTTCACTGGTGAGGAAGCTGAGGCCCAGGGAAGTGGCAAGGCCCTGCCATCTGGCTGCAGGGTCTGGATGCTGCCTCAGGTGGCCTCTGTGCAGATCCAGGCCTAGCCACCCCCTACCCCCGCTCCCCCAGCTCAAGTCAGCCTGTGTCCCCGCCTGGCACAGACCAGGGGCACCAGCTGGTCCCTCACAGCTCTGCTCCCGCTCTTCCACCTTCCCAGACCTTCCCCAGGCCCTGCCTTCAGCCCCTTCTTGGTCCCGGCATGTCTGGGCTCCCCCGAGGGCAGCGTGCCTCCTCCGGCTGCCTCCCTCAGTCACCTAGTATTTAGCAGTTAGTGTTAGTCACTCAGACGTGTTTGACTCTTTGCAACCCCATGGAGTCCTCTGTCCATGGGATTCTCCAGGCAAGAATACTGGAGCGGGTAGCCATTCCCTTCTCCAGGGGATCTTCTCCACCCAGGGATGGAACCCAGGTCTCCCGCATTGCAGGCCGATTCTTCACCATCTGAGCCACCAGTCATTCCGTAGTTCTTAATCCAGGCCCACCCCCTGGAGCCAAGCCAGCAGAGAAAGCAGGGTCCAGAGCCTTGTGCCCAGGGAAGTGGCCTCGTGCCCCGTCTGGCTGGTCCAAGAACTGACTCCCGGTGTGGCTCTGCCTGGCCGTTCTGGGGCTCGGTTCCCTTATCTGTGGATGGGGAGAGCGGCAGCTATGCCCCATCCCCCCCCCGCCCCCGCCCCAGGAAACAGGTTTTGCCAGGACATTCTGGTCACCTGGGCAGATGGAGTCCTTCCCTTGAGCCGATTCCCTCTCTCCAGGGGATTCCATGGGAGCAGAATTCCTGGGGACTGAGGGTCCTGGTGCACCAGACCCACCCTCAGCCATTCTTGTCCAGCCCAGGGCAGGACTCCCAAATCTGCAACCCCACTGTGCTCCAGGTCTACCTGTTGGCACGTGCAGGATGCTCGGGGAGCCTCAGTCTTCCATCTCATCTTCATTCCCACAAGCCCTGGGTGGCGGAGTGAGTAGCTTAACCTCTCGAAGCCCCATGTTTCTTCATCTGTGAAATGGAGACCCATGTACCTTCCTTCAGGCTCGGCCCCGGGAATCTGCCCCTGATTTTTTCTCCAGCCCTCGCATCGGGCAGCACCTGGGTCCTAGCAGGTTCTTGGTAAATGGGCACCAGCAGCCTGGGTGATGCGCTGGCTGTCAAGTGACCCCGGGTGTAGGCTTGTTCCTTGTGGAGCCAGCCTGATGGATATGAACCAAAGGAATGAATAAAATAAGGAGATGATTCAGCATCAGCTGTTTCTCCCACCTTGCCAGAGCTCTGGGATCCGTCATGTTCTGTAGCCACCTCCTCGGCCCATCTCTCCTCCATGTGGGATCGGGGAACCTCACGTCGGAAAGACCCTTATTTAGTTCCAGACTCAGAGGGAGGTGGTTGCCATCTTCTGGTCCCTGAGACACTGGTTTCCTCTGCTGAGCCCCAAGGAAGAACCCGGAAGTGGTGGCAGAAGCTCCAGGGAAGCTGATTGAGGCCAAAAGAAAGAATTTCTAGCAGCCCAAATGGCCTGGAATGGGCGGTACTCAGAATTGGATAAGCAGAGGCCAGATGGGCACGCGGGAGGGGCACTGACCTGGGCCAAGAGGTTTTGTTCTGAAAGCCAGATAAGTCACTGAGAATGCGCTGCAAGGTGATGGGTGCCAGTCAGCAGTAAGGAGCCCCCCCCCACCCCAAATTGGCCCAGTCATTTACAAAGCTGGCCAGGAGCAAAGCCTGGCACACGGAGCTAGGCAGAGCCCTTGGGTACTGTAGAGCGGAACTGGAATGGGGTGCAAGGCAGAACTTCGGCTCAGTCAAGATGCCCGCTGAAGCACATGGCAGCTGGTGAGAGTCCATCTGAAGGTACTCTTGGGTTGGGGGCTGTAGATTCCTGCTAGGAGTGGAGAGAGAGGGTGGGCTGTGCAACCTCCAAGATGTCCCCCCTGGATATTCCAAGGATGCCCTGAGCACCTCCTAGGTGTCAGACCTGTTCACTGCTGGCCCCCTCTGCCAGCCGGAGGAGTTGGGTGCCCTGTGGCTGCTCCCAAGCTGAGGACACCAGGGATCATAGCTGTCAGCAAGGTGTTGCGAGGCAGATGGGGTAGGGGGCCAGAGGGTGGTGAACAGGGGACATGGCCGTAGGACAGAAGCTGCAAGACCACAGCGGAGGCTGGCAGGGGCCAGGGTGAGGCCGGCCAAGGGCCGAGCTAGGACCCTGGTCAGCGCATGTGAGCTCAGGACCATGGAGAGCGCCACAGGAGCCTGGTCACCAGGTGACAGCTATCAGGGTGCATCCACACCGGGAGGCTGCTGCCCGCCTGACTAGCACACGAGTCGCAGCCCGTGGCCTCCAGAGAGCACCCGTCTTCTCTCTAGCTGGCAGCCCCCACTGGACGCAGCCTGAGCCCAGACCCCAAGGCCATGACTGGGTCGTGGGCTTTGGGCTCATCTTCCTTCTCTCACCTCACAAGCTTATCAAGCAGAGGCCGGGGGAAGAGGTCACAAGGAGGAGGGAGGAGCAGGAAGAGGCAGGGTAGAAAGCCAGTCTGTTCAGCTGGAACCTTCCGAGCACGGCCACGGCTGTGAGTCAGTACAGAAAGAGGAGGCCCAGGGTGGGCTGGTCCTGCCAGCATCCTGGGTCTGGGTCAGTTTCAGCTTCCTGCGGCCATGATTATCTGACTGTCGGGAAGCATCCGGTCCATTCCCATCACCTTCCTGCAGGAGACCCAGGGCCCTGAGGCTAGTGCAACCCACGAAGTGAGTGAATGAGTGGGTGTGCTTGTGTGTGTGTGGCCAGGGGTCTTTTAGGGAGGCTTCCAGAGTCTCCTAGTTCTTCCCTCCTTTCTGTGGAGCCCCAGTGGAGCCCAGGGAAGCAGGGCACTGTCTTCCAGCCCATCTTCCATCAGACTCAGGTTCTGACCAGGCTCCAGCTGAGCGCCCCCACTCGACTCCTTGCTGCGGTTAAACAAGAAAGCACTGCCAGGGGCTCAGCTCTGGTCCAGCCTGTGTGCCTGCTGCCCCCTCCCCCCAGCTGAAGGCCCTCCCTACTCTTCTTCCAGGTGGCGGAATAACAGTAGCGGTAAGAAGAGCTAATGCTTATTGGGTTCTCACGCTGTGCTAGGAGCTTCACATGGGTTATTATTGAACCCTCATTTTCTAGATGAGCCAAAGAAGGAAAGTTACTTTCACCTGCCCAGAGGCCACGCAGATAGGAAATGGCAGAGCCAGAGGTTTGAGCTGGGCTATCTGGTTCTAGGTTCTGTGCGCACCCAGGTAGCGGCTCTGGTTGAAGCTCGCTCCATGATAGCTCCCTGCCCCTGGGGGCTCGTGTCCAGAGACAAGGAGACAGATGGATGGGGAGATGGGCTCAGTGCTGGGAAGAAGGGACAGGGTGGGATGGGGCTCTGGATTGGTCTCTCTGATTCGGTGTCTTCATTTGAAGTGGGCAAGGCACTTAGAGAGGACCCTGCAGAGACAAGAGCTGCCTCCAGCCCAGCTCTGCCATCTTCCATCTCCATGGAAGTGGCTGAGGGATGACTTCCGCCCCAGTCAGAGGTGGGTCCGTCCTGCCGGTCGTGGAGTCGCCGGGGGTGACTCGTCACTCACACTTCACGCCGGGTCTGACCGCTGCCTGCACCCCACCTCTCCCAGACAGTGCCGCGGCCTCCTCGCCACCCACCCTGCTCTGTTCCGGTGACCGTCGGTTCTCAGCAGAGCAGCCCAGCTGAGCCCGGACGCTTAGCATCCTCCCGTGAAAGCCGCACTCCAGCACTCTGTTCCGCTGCCCCTCCTCCCTTGTCTTCTGGCCTCACTCTTTTTAAGGCCCGCTCTGGCCACCTGATTACCTCTGAACCTGCCTGCTCTTAGCCTTTACCGTTTTATTTTTCTCCAGAGCACGTCTTTTTAACATACCGTATGATTTGGCTCAGTTTAGTTGCCACAGCCCCGTGTCCCGCTCGCCCTGCGCCGGCTCCATGAGGCGGGGGCTCTTGTGGTCCTGATTTGCTGTGTTCCCAGGGCCAGAGCCGCGCCTGGCACTCAGCCAGCTCTCAGTAAGTAGTCACTGAGTAAATGGAGGAGATGGGTTGGGTGACACTCTGCAGGGGGTCACGTGGGTCAAATGCAGTGGTGGCTGTTCCATCCATGGACTGTCTTTACTGGTCACTGGTGGACTCTCCATGGGACCCTTATCACCCGACTTGGGCTGAACTTGGCAGATGGAAGGGACCCAGGACAGCTTTACCACTGGATGAGATCCCACTATTGACCCCACAGGATTGAGTCCGACCCTTACTAATTGTGTGTCACTGAGCAAGTTATACCATCGCTCTGGCCTCGGTCTCCTCATCTGTAAAATGGGAAAGAGTAGTACCTGCTGCATGGTGGGGGGATCCGGTGAGGACATGCATGTGGTGTGCTCAGGACAGTAGCTGGCCTGTAAGTGTCGGTGACCATCAGCTTTATCGGTACACCTGATGGTTCTAGATGAAGCTTTATAATGGAGGGAGAGATGCTGAAGCGGGGGCCTAGTTTGGTTCCACGGCTTTAGTCCGCAGCCAGGCCAGAAGCACCAAGGAGGGCTGTGGTCTCAGGTGTAAGGAAGCAGAGCCTGGTTCGGGAACAGAACTTACCTTCAGGTCCTGATTCGGTCGCCTTCCTAATATCCTTTGGGGGAAAGTCTTGCCATCTTTCTGAGTCTCAGTTTCCCCATCTGTGAAAACGGTGGTCAAAATCCTCAGTCTCCCTGGGTGGGCAAGACTTACATGAGACCCCAGTGCCCATGCTTATTTATTTTGTTTCTTGTTTATAGGCCACTCAGTCTGTAAAATGTATTTGAAAATAGTTGAAGATAAGATAAAAAAAGATCAGGCCAAGAACAAGTTCAACAACAAAAAAAACCCAACCCAGACAGCTGTGTGTAACAGTGTCCCAGAAAACTTGGCCTCTGAGGCACTGCCTTGCTCTGGGCCAACCTCTGTGTCTGTCAGCCTCCCAGCAGCTCGAGCCACGAGTGAGACACACTCTACTCCGTGATTCTTGGCAGCAAGCCGGGCTGGGGCCTTATCACACGGCTTCACCCTGAAGGGCCCTGCAATTCAGAGGGGGACCCCCAGGCCCTGGAGGGTCTGTCCTCCAAAGGGCGCAGCTGGCCAGGGGTAACTAGATCCTGAAAGCCAGTCTGACCGGGGAGCTGAGGGGCAGCTGGGTCAGTGTGACCTCAGCAGGGCTGTGGGGGCCCCTTGCCTGAGTTTCTCTTACCTTCCTGGGGCCTGTGTTCACTGCTGCCAGGAGATTTTGTCTGAGTGGCGGCCCCAGCCTTGCCCTTCACCGCTCACGGCCAGTTCAGTCCAGGGAGGGCTGGGATTGGGGTGTCTCACAGAGACAGGCTGCAAGTGGGGAGCAATGATCCGCCAGAAGGATGGGGCTGCCTTGCCAGGCCCTAACAGCCCTCAGGAGGGTCACTCTGGAGACCTCTGCCATGCTGACCTCAGCCTGCAGTGTCGCCTCGTGCCCGGTCCCTGCCCCAGCAAGAGCTCCCATCCTCCTGCCTCTACGGGCCTCAGCCCTTTGCCACTCCGTTCACCCCGCCGGCCTGGTCTGCCTTTGCAAGAGCAGGGCTAGAATCCGTGGTGGGGACGGGAGCTCCCTCCCGCCTCCCCCAAAGCCAGTGGAGACCAGTTCCCCCCTCTGCCCCGGGGCAGCTGACATTTAGCAGAGGTCAGGCCCCCACCCCTGACTGTCCTGCCTCCTGTAGTCAGCTGTGCCGACCCCCGCCTGAGGCCAGGCTCCAAGGGGTCAGCATTTAAACCAGAGGAGGGGGACATCTGGGTCTTGAGGGCAAAGTACCACCCTGGCCAGCAGGATCGGCAAACTCGACTGCTCCTTACTAGCGTGCTCGGGACTCCTCACCAAGGTGAGGCCAGGGAGGGTGGCCCTTCCTCCCCAGCATGAAAGGGTGGGAGGAGATGGTCCTTAAAGCTTGTTCTAGATCACACATTGCATGATTGTGCACCTTATGACCATGTAGTTTAGAGAAAATTTATGTTGGAGTCTTTCAGCCTTGAACTTTGAAAGAAGTAGAAATCTGTTGAATACCTGCTGTACACCAGGAACTCTGTACCCATTTCACAGATGTAGAAACCAAGGTTCAGAATGGTGAGGAGCCTGGCTTAAGTTAGGAAAGGAAGGGGAGAGTATAGCAAGAAGATGCTGGAATGACCCAGAGGAAGAACCAGAAACATAAGGAGAAGCCACAGAAAGAAACCTTTTGAGGGAAAGGACAGTGCCCCCCACCCCTGCCACAGGGAGATCTACGGAAGGGAAAGGAAAACACGAGTTTCTGTCCCAGCGCCTCCTCTGACTCTGTAGGTCCCTCCAGCCAAGGCACTGGTCATGAATTCAGCCATGCCTGACTCTTTGCAGCCCCATGGACTGTAGCCCTCCAGGCTCCTCTGCCCACGGAATTTTCCAGGCAAGAATCCTTGAGTGGAGTGCCATTCCCTTCTCCAGGCGATCTTCCCGACCCAGGGATCGAACCTGAGTCTCTTACATCTCCTGTGCTGGCAGGCAGATTCTTTACCACGCAGTGCCACCTGGGAAGGCACTGGTCTGACTTGGCCACATGGGTGTAACCTCCTGGCTGCTGTGCCCTCTTCCCTGGGCTGTGTGGTGAGCGTCAGACGTGCTGCCCGGGCTCGCTCATGAGACAGCATGACTGAGTGAAGCGTGGAGTCCAGTTTAGAGTAATGGAGCCTTTCAGTTTCTTAGCTGTGACCCCACACTGTGGCGATGTAAGTGTCCACACTCGGGGAGACGGGGTGAGGGGTGTAAAGGAGCCCTCTTACTATCTTTGCAACTTTTCTGATAAGCTACAAATATTCCAAAAAAAGGTTGTTGTTTTTTTTTAAATTGTGAAAAACAATATATATGGCTCTCCACTCCACAACCATAAACTAATTGATAAACTGTGCAGACAAGTAGAGAATGGTCATAATCACGATCCTTCATAGAGAATGATTCATTCCAAATGGAATAGGTGAAATTTAAAAGGAAATAGTAGATTTATTTCTACTGACATGAAAATCTCTTTAACCTGTCGTTGATTGAGGAAAACTACTTGATTGGATGAGCGTTCAATAGAATAATAATTATAAAAAATATTAAGCTGAGAACAGAAAGAATGCATATAAAACCAGTGATGCATCTCAAGCAGATGAATATTTATGGCTGGATATCAGTCAACTGTCTTGCATGGGGCAATGAAGGAGTTGTTATTCAGTCGCTCAGTTGTGCCTGACTCTTTGCAACCTCATGGACTACAGCACCCCAGGCTTCCCTTTTCCTTCACTATCTCCTGGAGTTTGCTCAAATCCATGTCCATTAAGTTGGTGATGCCATCCAACCATCTCATCCTCTATCATCCCCTTCTCCTCCTGACTGCAATATTCCCCAGTATCAGAGTCTTCTCCAATGAGTCGACTCTTCGCAGCCAGTGGCTAAAATATCGGAGCTTCAGCTTCAGCATCAGTTCTTCCATTGAATATGGAAGGGTTGATTTCCTTTAGGATTGACTAGTTTCACCTCCTTGCTGTCCACGGAACTCTTAAGAGTCTTCTCCAGCACCAGGATTCGAAAGCATAAATTCTTGTATGCTTAGCCTGCTTTATGGTCCAACTCTCACATCTGCACATGACTTTTGGCAAAATCATAGCTTTGACTATATGGACCTTTGTCGGCAAAGTGATGTCTCTGCTTTTTAAATACACTGTCTAGGTTTGTCATAGCTTTCCTTCCAAGATGCAAGCATCTTTTAATTTCGGGGTTGCAGTCACCATCCTCTGGATAACTTTTTCTTAATTTTATTTATTAAATATGTTAGAAGTGTTCCCTTGAGACCTGGGAATTTTTTTCAGTGAAAAGGGCTTGTTAATATAGTCACACACACACACACACACAAAGATAAAGACAGACAGATAGACAGAAGGAAAAAGCATCCTGGACAGTGCAGGGAAGGGACCCGATGTCTGCAACCTACAACCCACTCTCCCCCTCCCTTAGGGCCTGTAAGCCCCCTGGGGCAGGTTCTGCATTGCAGGGTTGAGCTTCTCCCAGGATGCATTCTGTTCCTGGAGTAAAGCCCAGCGATGCAGCTGGTACAGTCATGGTGGGGTGGGCCAGGTGCTGGAACCTGCTGTTTTGCCAAAAGTTTTACTTTCCTTTTAGTAAACCTTTTCAAAGGATTCGTTTGAAACCACTCTTGCACACAAATAAACAATTTCAATTTTCTATAGAAGATTATTTAATTTCAACATACAGTCATTAAAAGAAAAGAAATAGAAACAATAGAGAGAAGTAAAAACATATATATCACCACATTGGGCCGACAACCTACATCCAGACTTGACCATCTCTGGGAGGTCCCTGCAATCTGGAGTCCCAAATGGGAAGGGTCTTGGGCGGTGCACATACCCCATGGGTGATAATCCAAATCGCAGCTTTGAGGGCTCCTGCTTATAATCCCAGGGCACAACCTGATACCATCAGCAGTTTGTGTTAAAAAATGCAGCTCTGGGTTGTCTTTTTTTGTTTTTGTTTTTTAACTTTTACAATGCTGTTTGTTTCACCTTGTGAGTCACAGGATTTCATTAGACCCCAGGGGGTTGGCCAGACCTCCAGGGGCTCAAGAATCCCAAGACCCATTCCCTTTCTTATTTAAAGTGCTGCCTGACTTGCTGTGCTTGCGGGCAGGCAGGGAATCCAGGCAGTGTGCAAGCAGGCCAGAGGCCTGCTCTCTTGCTTCTGAAGCCCGAACACGACTTTTTCTACTTTAATTTCCCTGAAGTTGCATTTGCTCCCTCAGAAGAGCCTCAGGCTCCCCTCGCCAGGTCTGCAGGCTCCTGACCGCTCTGCTTTCTCTGCTTTCTCCCGTTTCCTGCAGGATGAAGATGAAACGCTACAAGCTGTTTCTCATGTTCTGTATGGCCGGCCTGTGTCTCATCTCCTTCCTGCACTTCTTTAAGACCCTGTCCTATGTCACCTTCCCCCGCGAACTGGCCTCTCTCAGCCCTAACCTGGTGTCCAGCTTCTTCTGGAACAATGCCCCGGTCACACCCCAGGCCAGCCCAGAGCCGGGTAGCCCCGACCTGCTGCGGACCCCGCTCTATTCCCACTCACCCCTGCTCCAGCCGCTGTCGCCGAGCAAGGCCACGGAGGAGCTCCACCGGATGGACTTCGTGCTGCCCGAGGACACCACCGAGTACTTCGTCCGCACCAAGGCCGGGGGCGTCTGCTTCAAGCCAGGTACCAAGATGCTGGAGAAGCCACCATCGGGGCGACCAGAGGAGAAGATGGAGGCGGGCGACGGCGCGTCGTCGTCGTCGGCACGGGGCCCGGGCCGGCAGCTGCTGAGCGCCCGGGAGCGAGCAGGGGGCCGCGGCGGTGCGCGGCGCAAGTGGGTGGAGTGCGTGTGCCTCCCGGGCTGGCACGGGCCGAGTTGTGGCGTGCCCACCGTGGTGCAGTACTCCAACCTGCCCACCAAGGAGCGCCTGGTGCCCCGGGAGGTGCCGCGACGGGTCATCAACGCCATCAACATCAACCACGAGTTCGACTTGCTGGACGTGCGCTTCCACGAGCTGGGCGACGTGGTGGACGCCTTCGTGGTGTGCGAGTCCAACTTCACGGCGTACGGGGAGCCGCGGCCGCTCAAGTTCCGCGAGATGCTGACCAACGGCACCTTCGAGTACATCCGGCACAAGGTGCTGTACGTCTTCCTGGACCACTTCCCGCTGGGCGGGCGGCAGGACGGCTGGATCGCCGACGACTACCTGCGCACCTTCTTGACGCAGGACGGCGTGTCGCGGCTGCGCAACCTGCGGCCGGACGACGTCTTCATCATTGACGACGCCGACGAGATCCCCGCGCGCGACGGCGTGCTATTCCTCAAGCTCTACGACGGCTGGACGGAGCCCTTCGCCTTCCACATGCGCAAGTCTCTGTACGGCTTCTTCTGGAAGCAGCCGGGCACCCTGGAGGTGGTGTCGGGCTGCACGGTGGACATGCTGCAGACGGTGTACGGGCTGGACGGCATCCGCCTGCGCCGCCGCCAGTACTACACCATGCCCAACTTCCGCCAGTACGAGAACCGCACGGGCCACATCCTGGTGCAGTGGTCGCTAGGCAGCCCCCTGCACTTCGCCGGCTGGCACTGCTCCTGGTGCTTCACGCCCGAGGGCATCTACTTCAAGCTGGTGTCAGCCCAGAACGGCGACTTCCCCCGCTGGGGCGACTACGAGGACAAGCGGGACCTCAACTACATCCGGAGCCTGATCCGCACGGGGGGCTGGTTCGACGGCACTCAGCAGGAGTACCCACCGGCCGACCCCAGCGAGCACATGTACGCCCCCAAATACCTGCTGAAGAACTACGACCAGTTCCGCTACCTGCTGGACAACCCCTACCAGGAGCCCAAGAGCACAGCGGCCGGTGGGCGGCGGAACAAGGGTTCGGAGGGAAGGCCACCCGCCAGGGGCAAATTGGATGTGGTTGAAGGCTAAGGCTGCATGATCTTACAGGGCCCGTGGCAGGGTGGGGGTGTGGTGGGGTGTTGGCACCTGCCCCCTCCTGTTGTTACCTTTCTGCCTCCTTCTACCCTCTGGGTGGTTCGTCAGAGGACCAGGAGTGGAAGGTGGGGGAGGCTTTCCTACTCAAGGCCCTGTGAATCCAGGGTCAGGCCTGTGAGCTCAGAAAACACCCTTCCTCACCAGGGGAGGAGAGCAGGTGCTACCGCCCCCAGGAGTGCTGCGGCTGGGAGGTACCGGCAGAGAGCGCAGGAGGGTTACAGGGGAGGAGGGGTGGGTGGGCAGGGTGGGGGAGGGAGCCTGCAGGAACGCCCTAGGGCAGCCAAGTGGGGCGCGCAGTCCCCTCCAGGGAGAAGAGGCCCACCATTTGGCCTCCTGGGGCTTTGGACCCACGGTAGGAAGGGAGAGATGCCAGGAGTTCCCAGGGCTCTGTAAATAGTCGCATTCGGGCCCTGGATGAAGCAGGGACACCAGGGTGGGAGGGAATGAAAAACGGCAGCTGGAAAGAAGCTCCAGTGGGTGCTTTGTAGTGTCCTCAGGAGTGCTGGGCCAGAAGGAGCGGGGACCTCCACCCTCGTCTCACAGGACACACAGCACAGATGGCCCTGTGCCCCTCAGCCCCTCCAGAGATGACGCAGGCGTGGGGAAGCCTGGGAAGTCTTCTTTTAGGTTCCCAAGCTGGCCTTGACATTTCTTCTTACTTTTTATATTGCTGTCTTGTGGGCTGCCCACCCAGTCCTTGCAAGTTCCAAGAGTCCAGTTCTCAGGCTGGGATGGGACCATCAGCTAGCCTAGTAGGTGAGATGTGGGGGGGTGGGGAGCCTCCTCCCCTGTCACCCCTTCCCACTAGAACCCGCAGCCCCAGCTCTCCACTGCCTCAGGTAGAGTCACCCTTGTGCCCCTTTGGGGGCTGGCTTGGGGCCAGGAAGGGGCCACGAGGCTGCTCTGGGCCCACGAGGGACATTAAGGCCAGTTGTTTGTCATCTCATTCCTTAGTTGCCTCGGGGGAGGAGGCTGTATATGTTAGAGTAGATTCTAAGCTGCTGTAATTAAGAGATCCCAAAATACAGTGGTTTCGGCAGACAGAAGCTCGTTTCTAACTTACCTCTCTGGAGGGTGGTGGTCTGGAGGGCAGCTCTGCTCTCCTGCCTCACACCTTCCAACTCTGGATAGAGTGGTTGCTCCAGCTCCCACCATCACGTGTGCATCCATGTCCGAGGGAAACAGAGAAAGTGAAAACCCTTTCTGTTAAGAGCATGAGCCAGAGATGGCACAGTCACTTCTGATGGCATCTTGCAGGACTCAGTCACTTGGCCACCAGAGCTGCAAGGGAAGCGGGAAAAGTAGTTTTCAGCTGGGCTGCCCCTTTCACCTATTAAAGGAAGGAGGGAAAAAATGAAGGCGGAGAGGATACTTACGGGGACAAGGGGCGTCTCTGACCCTGAGGGAGGAGGGGAGAGGGTAGAAGTGGCTGTCGCAGTGGTGGGACCCTCCTGGCATACTCACAGCTCCTGGATCAGCCCATCCCTGCCCGCCTCACTGTGACCCAGGGCTGGGTCACTGAGAGCATGCAGTGGTGGGCAGGGAAGAGGCGCCCCCTCCCAATGGTCCCCTCGGGTGTTTAGCCAGTGATGCTGGGATGCGGAGCCTGCCTGTGAACGGTACATGTCTGCGTGCGTGTGTGTTTACGGCATGGGTGCATGCTTGGTGTTCGTGTCTGTGTCGGTGTGTCCCTGTACATACATGCCTGTGTGTGGGACGTGGGAGCAGGGCCCAGGCCTCCCCTTGCTGGGACCTGGAGCCTGTGGCCACACCTCCTGCAACTCCCCAAAATGACTGAGGCAGAAGGGCAACCCAGGGAGCCAGAAAGCCAGGCTAAAAGGGATGTGGGGGTCCGTCTGTCTGTCTGTCTTTCAGTCCAAGGAATGAGAATGCTCTCAACCTGAGGACTGTACCGCTGTGAGCCCACGACCTCCCGGCCTCGTCCCTCCAAGCCTCCAGCCAAGACGTTCTCAGCGTGTCTTACTGGGGGGTTTCCTGGGGAACCAGTGTGGTGTGGGGAGCTGGCCACGGAACAGCCTCAGGCAGGCGGGCATGAAGCAGACTGGGGGGCCCCCACTGTCCCTCTGGTTGAGGGGGTGTCCCAAGGGAACCAACCCCTCCCTCGGAGTTAGAGCAGCGCCCCTCCACCCCCTGGCTCCTCTTGGGGCTGAGAAGTGGCTCAAGAGGTCAGGGTGTCCCTGTGGCTCCAGGTCACCCCAGGCCAGGTCCTGCCCACCAGCCACCTCTGCCCACCTCCCGGGGGAGGCATCTCTGGGGACGCGTGCCTGAGCCCCAGCCCAGGGCCTCCCACCTTGACAGCCTCCTCACCCCACACCCCCAACACCTTTGGGGAGGTCCCCCCTCCAGGCTGGCAGGGGTCCCTGGCTTCCAGTTCATCAGCTCAGGGGCAAAGGTAGAAAGAGGGAAGGAGCTCAGACGTGCCAGACCCCACCTTCCCTCTCGGACAAGGAGGGCCAGGCGTGCTCATGGTCACCCCCCAGTGGAGGCCTGGCCATGGAGAGCGAGCACAGCCGTCCGCATGGTCAGGGGACCGAGGCATGGGGTCGCAGTTTCACTCAGAGTCACATCATACACTGGGAACTTCGGGGACAGGGGAGCCCTGGGCCACTCCCCTCTATGAAGGCAAACCAAACTGTGAAATGGGACGCCAGCTCGTGCTGGCCCTGTCGTGTAGCCACCTTCCTTCCTTCCTTGGGAAGTCCCGGCCCTGTGGTCTCCAGACTCATGGAGGCCCAGACCACCCTAGAGGGTTTCCTTAGGGTGTGGTGGTTCCCACAGGCAGGCGTAGGAGAGCTTTGGGGACAAAGGTGACAGGGTGGGGAACTAGGACTTGCCCCAGCAGCAGGTGGGGCCCTGGGAAATGTGTAATTTAAGGACACCGATAATAATAATAGTATTATTTTTTTTGTAAGGGAAAATCAATATGTACATTCTGAAATCATTTTCTCTGTAAATGGTTGGATTTCATTTCACCCTTAAAGGGATGCTTAAAGGAGAAGATAATATTAATAATAAAAACAGCTACAAAGTCTAAAGGTTATACTTGAGTGGCCGCTCTGGGGGGTGTGCTGGCGCAGGAAGGGGTGTGAGTGGGTGACTCTGGGCTTGCTGGGTTGGTGGGGGGCAGTGAGCCTGCCTGAGGACTCGACAGGCAGTGGGGGGGGCATCCCCAGCATCTTCATTTAGGGATGCAGTTACCCCCACCCCTCACCCCGACCAAAGGAGCCTCTGACCTCCCACCAGTGGAAATGGGCCTGGAAAGGGGGCGATGACGGGTGGTCCTTCACAGAAGGAGGAAGTGGGTCCGGGCCTGGCCACACCCTCCTGAGGTAGGCAGGGACCCCTTTGGGGCTCTAGATGAAGACCCTGGTGCCTCCAGTGAGAGGGGAGTGATTCTTCCATTACTGTGCGCCTGTCAGGGGTCCTAAGGCCACACATTTAGTGTGTGTGGGGTCAAACCTGAATTAGGGGTACCTACCCTCCAGGGCAGGTGGGGATGGCAGCCTCCAGGGTTGGTCATCTCTCCTATGGAGTTAACCTGGATTTGTGCTGTGATGGTGCCTGGGCCGTGGAATGTGGGGGCTTCCTGGAGGCTTATTCCAGGTCTTTTGGATCCTGGCATTGTCCTGGAAGGGGAGCCTCTGGATATTTTCTAACGAGAGTCTCAAAAATGAACTCTGCCTTGGTCCCTCATGGGGTGACTGTGCAGCCTCTGTCTTGATGGAGAAACTGAGGCTGGGGACAGGAAAGAGGATTGACAGCGGTGTTGGTTGACCAGAGCAGAGGCTCATATCTCCTGAGCACCTGGGAAGTGCCAAGCCCATAACTGACTCCTGGACTCTGAGCCACACCCCAAAGCCCAGGAAGGCGCCCGCAGGTGCAGGATTGAGCAGAAGTGGAAGAGATATAGCCTGAGCACCCAGGAAGTGCCAAGCACTTTATGCCCATAACTGACATCTGGACTCCTAGCCACACACCCCAAAGCCCAGGAAGGCGCCCACAGGTGCAGACTTGAGCAGGAGTGGGAGAGATGTAGATGCTTCATCTATCTGGAAGATGGTAATGGTGACCCACCCACCACTTAAAGTCAAATTTACAGCCTTTAAATTGTGTCTGATAGTGAATTATCACCATTGTAATCATTCACAAACATTTTTAATGAAATGCGTATTTTGTGCCAAACTCTGGGCTAAGAGAGTTCCCTCCCTGTCACTCCCATTTTATTGATGTGGAAAGTGAGGCTTGGATACATTCAACAAGGCAGGGAAGGGCAGTTTGCCTAACTCCAGAAACTGAGATCTTAACTGCCAAACTTCACTCCATCTCTGAGTCCATTCGGGGAGGAGGAGGAGGGTGGGGGAAGAGGTGGAGAGGATGCCAGTGCCATTGTTCAGACATCATCCAGGCTTCTGACAGCCAGGCCCAGTGCTGGGTCATGGGTCACCGAGAGAGAGGACAGTCCCTGTTCTCAGAGGGACCACAGTCAGTGGAGAACGCAGGGAAGCATGACCTCAGGACAGTGAGGTGAGGCTGGCACAGAGTCCCCAGGAAAGAGTCCCCAGAATCCAGAAATTGGCACCGTGCGGGAACTGGTGTCACTGTCTGTGAGCATCAAGTAAAACACTCCCCCCTCCACTGGCCATCCAGGTAGGTTTAGGGGCATTGATGGGCTCCATGACCTTGGAGGGGGGACATATATTTTCTTCCACACTCAGTCTCCTCTCTATCAAAATAGCCCATAGAAAGCTTTACTGCATGCAGTGGATAAAATGAGATAAAGAAAAAAGCTTGGCAACCTCGTAAGCTCCATTAGGTTGGAAGAGACCAGAGCAAACGTGATGACTGCAGTCAAGACCCATTGTTAAAATCCTCCCAGTTTGCTTTGCGAGTGGGGGATTTGGCTGTGTGCAGATAAAACCCCCAAATCCCAAAGGCCCATCATCCTAGAGCCCATTGGGAGTCTCCACCCATGTGCCCCAAATCATGCAACACCCACAGATGTTGAAACAGATCTCTGGTTAAAGCTCAAAGGAGTGAAAGGCCTTGCCCAGGACCAGCATCCTTGACTCTTCATCTGCTGTCCCAGTGAATTCCCAGTGACTCAGTTGTGATAGGAAACTAACTCTTTCCAATTAATACAGTATTTTAAAAATTATTTATTTGGTTTTGCTGGGTCTTCGTTGCTGCACAGGCTTTTTCCTAGTTGTGGTGAGTGGGGGCTACTCTCTAGTTGCAGTGCAAGGGCTTCTCGTTTCAGCGGCTTCTCTTGTTGCAGTGCTCAGGCTCTAGGGCATTCAGGCTTCAGTAGCTGCGGCAGTGGGCTCAGTAGTTGCAGCTCCTGGCCTGTATAGCACAGGCTCAGCAGCGGGACCAGGGATTGGACCTGTGTCTCCTGCATTGGCAGGGAGATTCTTTACCATTGAGCCACAAGGGAAGCCCCTCAAATTAATATAGTCTTCTGATAGTCTTTTTTTTTTTTTTTTTAACGCGGTTGCTATTTATTGCTGCAACACAAATCACCCTGAAATATAGTAGACAGAACAACAATCTAGTTGCTCCCAGTTCTACAATTCAGGCTTGGTTCAGCTGAACAGTTTTTCTGATCTGCAGTGGGTGGACAGCTGCTATAGAGACATGTCCACCTGCTCAGACCTGACCTGCATTGTTTTGACAAAGGAAGGGATAACACACAAAAGAATGAGCCTGCCAGCCTGTCAGCAGTCACATAGACAGGACTCCCTCAACCTCACAGACCCACTGAAAAGAGGCTCTGAGAAGGACCCACTCCACCCATGAGGTCTGCTGCTGAAAAAAAACCATTGCCTGACTATGATCCCAAGGAAGCGTCACACAAACCCAAATTAAGGGAAAAAACAATCTGGCCTCTCATATACCCTCTTATAGCCTGCAACCTGTTCCTGCAGTATTTGCAAGAAAAGCCCAACCCTCCATCTGTAACACAGACCATCATTGAAGCACCTATCCTAGACTCCTGAAAGCTTCCAGAGACAAAACATCAACAGGGACATAATCATTACTGCTGGGGCCTCAACATATGGCCTGGCTGTCTCCATCATCCCACTGGTCAAGGCCAGAGGACTTCCTAGTCAAGTCCAACCCATCAATCCAGTCTCATGAGCTGAATTGCTTTAGCCACTAAGCTACGGGGGTGATTTGTTATGCAGCCTAATTGTGGCCCTACATAACTGATACAGTTTGATTTCAATGAATGATAGAAAATCCAACCCAAACTAGAAAAGCAGAGAAGTTTACTGGTTTGCTGGCAATAAAGGTCAGTGATGGTAAAGGCTTCAGATGCAGCTTCAGGCAGAGTTCAGTGTCACACTGTCATCCAGCTCTCTCTGTGGCTCAGCCCAGCTCCACATTCCAACCGGTGTCCTCATTTTCAGACGGTTTTACCCCTCATGCCTGTAAGATGGCTGTAGCAGCTCCAGGGCTCACACCATCTCATCTTGTGTACTCAGCACAGAAGAAATAGAGCTCCTAAAAGTCCTGGGTCTGGATCTCACTGACTTGGATGAGGTCATGTGATCATGCCTTGATCACTGAGAGTGGACAGGGGTTGACATATACTGATTGGCTTAGATCAACCAGAGCCCATTCTACATTGACTGAAAAGGAGGGGAGATGCTCTCCCAAACTGGGGGCAAAGATGTCACCATTGGTACAATCTCAGCTGCCTCCATCAAGCCTTTCATCAGCCCTTGGTCAACCTGCTCTCCTGGATCATCTGTGAGATGAGGATCTTCATAGAACGCACTTCTGCAGTGAGTGTGAGGGTGCTCAGAGCTTGGGACTGAGCCTGGAGCATTATGAGAGCTTAGTAAGTGCGAGTCATTACCATTATGACCATGTCTTCTCCCTGCATTTCCTCATGTGGTGCACTTGACACATGGACCATGCATCCCTTCTCAACACTCCTTCCCTTAGCCTCTGTGCATTTCTCTTCCTCCTCCTTGTCATTCCTTCTTGGTTGCCTTTCTGGGCCCCTTTTACCCCATAGGGCTTCCCTGGTGGCTCAGATGGTAAAGAATCTGCCTGCAATGCAGGAGACCAAGGTTCGATGCCTGCATCAGGAAGATCCCCTGGAGAAGGGAATGGCAGTCCACTCAAGTATTCTTGCCTGGAGAATCCCATGGACAGAGGAGCCTGGTGGGCTACAGTGCATGGGGTCGCAAAGAGTTGGACACGACTGAGTGACTAACAATTTACCCCATACAGCCCTTCAATAAGGGGTCTCTCTGGGGCTTAGTCCTGGGCCCACAGCTCTGCTTACAGTTCATGATTCTTATCAAGGTGGGATTGAGGGATTTTCCTGGTGGATACAGTGAATAAGAATCCACCTGCCAATGCAGGGGATACGGGTTTGATCTCTGGTCCGAGATTTCACTTGCAGCGGGGAAACCAAGCACATGTGCCACAACTACTGAGCTTGAGTGTTGCAACTACTGAAGCCTGTGCATCTGGAGCCCATGCCATCAAGAGAAGCCACCAAGGTGAGGGGCCTGGGCACTGCAACGGAGAGCAGCCCCTACTCTCTGCAGCTAAAGAGGGCCCGTGCACAAGACCCAGCGCAGCCACAAATAAAGTAATCAATTAATCTAAAAATAAAGGTGGGATCAGATAAATCTCTCCAGGGAGTCCTCTCTCCTGAGCACCCTATTCATGGATCCCACTGGGGTTGAGTGTCACAGTCGCCTCAAATACCGAGGAGCCAAATGGAACTCAGTTTCCCCGAAGGCTCTTCTCCCAGTACGTTCCATCCTGTTGATGATGCGTCATCTTCCCAATCACAATAGCTGGAAATCTGAGAGTCATCCTTGAAAATTCCCTAATAGTAGCTACCATTACTGATCACCTACTGTATACCAGGGTTATGATTCAACCACCCAGGGTCCAAATTCCAGATTCCAACTTGCGAATCACATGGCCCTAGATGTGTTCATCTCAGCATTTGTAAAGTGGGGATGACAACTCCAACCTCAAAGCATTGGCTGGGTATGGGTAATAAACAAGGCCTGTGAAGCAGTGGGCACAGAGCTGGGCACCCAGTAGTCAGTGCTACCTGCAGTGGACATCTGCACCTGCTCTTCTCAGCATCTCCTAGTGGGTACACCCAGCTTCCTAGGTGGCCCTGCATGGCCAAGCCAATGCGTACATCCATGGCCTGGTCAGGGCAATAGCTTCAGGGATGGACAAGTAGCCCAATTCAGGCTTAGTGATACAGAATAAATTGCTGGAAGCTCCTAGAAAAGAAGTTCTTGGGAGTACTTCCCTAATGGTCCAGTGGCTGAGACTCCACACTCCCAACACAGGAGGTCCAGGTTCGATCCCTGGTCAAAGAACCACATGCCACAACTAAATCCCATGTGCCCCAACCGAGAATCCACACGCCACAACTAAAGATCACACACGCCGAAATGAAGATCGAAGATTCTGCATGCCACAACTAAGACCTGGTGAGATCAAATAAGTAAATATTAACAAAAAGAGTTCTTGGGAATTCCCTGGCAGTCCAGTGGTTAGGACTCCCTGCTTTCACTGCCGAGGGCCTGGGCTCAATTCCTGGTCAGAGAACCAAGATCCTGCAAACTGCATGGAGCAGCCAAAAAAAAAAAAAAATCTTTTCTTTAAGAAGAATAAAAAAGAACCTCTTTTTCACCCACTACCAGAAATAATACAGGGGTGTGTGTGGAGCGTATAGCTTATAGCACTGGCTGCTATATGGAGCCTCTGCTAAAGCCCATAGCCAGGGACTTCCCTGGTGGTCCATTGGCTGAGACTTTGCACACCCAATCCAGGCGTCCCCGGGTCGATCCCTGGTCAGGGAAGTAGATCCCACATGCTGCAACTAAGACCTGGTACAGCCAAATTAAAAAGGAAAAAAAAAAAAAAACCCCACAGCCAGGATTTCTCAACTATGTGTGCCAGTAAATTCCCTTTTGTTAAAGATACGTTGGGGCTTCCCTGGTGGTCCTGTGGTTAAGAAACTGCCTTGCAAGGGACACTGGTTCAGTCCCAGGTCCATGAAGATCCCACATGCCTGGAGGAACGAAGCCCGGGCGCCACAAGCACTGAGTCCTCGAGTTGCAACTCCTGAAGCCCTCACCCTAGAGCCTCTGATCCACGACAGCAGCCACCTGGCCCCCAGGCCTCTGCTGTGTCCACACCAGGCCCTTTGGGTATATGATCGCTCCCGTAATCCGAACAGTATTTGGGAAGGGTTTCCTCCCACATTCCAGTCTATGAGATCGGAGGTGGGGAGCCTAGGATTTCGGGACGTTAAGGGTAGAATTGCTGAAAGGCTGGGAACCGCTTCCAGCCGGATTAAGGACCAGGGCTCTACCAGCCTTCTCGTGGCGCAGCGCTGCCCCCTAGTGGGAGAGCCAGCACCCGCCTCGCTTGCTCCCCTCTTTCCTTCCTCTTCCTTCTCGCTGGACACCACCCAGGATGTGAGCCAGATGATACAAATACAGGCCACAGAATGGAAAAGCAAATGTATAAAAATTAAGAGTTGTGGGAAATGATAAAAGAAAACCAATCTCAGGAAGTAACACAACATGATGAAGGCGATGCTGGGGGCATGTCAGCGTGCTGAAAGCACAGCGGGGTAGGAGGTGGGGGGTGGGAGGAAGAGAACCTTCTCTCCCCTTTTACAGAGGAAGTGAAGTTTCCAGACCTTGTGCCGGAGGTGCTGGAGCTCTGAGAGAAACATGAACAGAGGACATACCTCTGGAGCATCTCTCCTGTTTACGCAGAGGGGCTGGGCCTCACTTTTGGGTCTCCAGTGGTCTGCCCCAGGCCTGGCCACACTCACTCAATCCTCGATGAATTGTACTGACCTGGGCACATAGTAAGTCACCCTTCTTTGAGTGACTGGTCTCCCTGGCCTCTAACGTGTGGTAGTAATAATAGTAGTAAACATTGGGAGGCAGTGCCCTGACCCAGAAGTCCGCAAATGTGAAGTTGTCACTACGTTCTGAAGATTTGGAGATGGGGTCCACAAATATGCACAGAAATTTAATATATGATAAAAGTGGCATTGAGGGAAAGAAGTATTGTTTCATAAATATCAGATAGTTGTTTCGAAAAAGGATTAATTACAATCCCTCCCTCACTCCTTATAACAAAATGAATTCACCACAGACATAAGATTTTTAACAAGTACAATTTGGCCAGTCTTTTCTGTCTCTGAGTGGCTGTACAGTTGGGGGGGTGTCAGTGGAGCTGAATAAACTCTCAGGTCTAACATCTGTGACAACTGCCATTGATTCATTTCACCCTGACTCTCAGCCCAATGACCCTCAGCCCTCCACACCCACCTGCTTCCTGTAATACTTTGCCCTTGACTGGAATAATCTTAGCTCCCATCTCTTCAACTCTAGCTGCCCCACCATGGCTGGATTTTCTCCTGGGACTCCCAGTGGGTGGGTGTGGGAGCCCTGCAGGTCCCAGCACCCCCAAGAGTCCACCTTGGCTCCCAGGCTGTACCAAGAACTTCGGCTTCAGTTCCTTTCCTGAGCAGTGGAGGTTATTTACCTTGGACTTGAGCACAGCTGTGCTGTTTTGGTTTCCTCATTCTATATTTTAAGGTTTGGTGCTTTGTGATTACAGCTGGGAAGATACGTCAGAGAGGGTACCCATCCTGACTCTGGTGGGCAATCATGCTTTCTTTCTGAGTCCCTTTCCTTCCCATCTCGGATGAGAAAGCCTTGCGAGGCTTTGGCAGACTCGGCAGGATACCGGAGCCCAATGGGTCATGTCGATGAATGAACACCCCTGGAGAAGATGACAGGGAGCAGCGGGGATCAGGGTGAGGGGGGAGCTCAAACTCTTAGTCCAGTGCTTCCAGGTCTTCTAAACATTTAAGCCGAACTGGAAAGCTGTCTTTTATATTTGTCTGTATCTTACAAAGCTTGATGTGAAGCAAGAACACGTCTTGGTCCAGCCCAGTATGGGGACTTCCAGTTTGCCCCTTGAGGAGGTGGAAGCTACATTTTTGTTCAATCGCTAAGTCGTGAAGCTGTAGTCGTGGAAGTTATAGTCAGCCTGAATGGTGCCTCATCTGTAAAATGGGTACACTGAGAGAATTCCCTTGTGATCCAGCGGTTAAGAATCTGCCTTCCAACACAAGAGGCACAGGTTCCATCCCTGGTTGGGGAACTAAGATCCCACCTGCTGCAGGGCAACTCGAGTCACATCACCCCGAGTGATGAAAGATCCCATACGACGCAACTAAGACCCAAGGCAGTCAAACAAATAAATATTTTTAAAATTGTGGTATATTCATATAATGGAATATTATCCAGCAGTAAAATGGAATAAACTGATATGACAACATGGATTAAGCTTAAAATAATAATAAAAAAAAAATGGGTACACTAGTGCACAGCCCTGGCAGGCTATCGTAGTCAATCCATGGGGATGAAGGATGTAAAGGGAAACCACCTACCATTCCCCAAGCAATTGCTCTGGCCTGGTCACTGTACTCAGTCTCCCTGTCTTTCTCCTAAGTCCGGAAACTCCCCAAGGTGCACAAGTGGAAAGTGGGGAGCTGGGATCTGGGCTCTGAGCCCACACATCTGCCCTCAGCCCCTTCCTGTTGCCTGCCAAAGAGAGGTATTCAGTGAGCAAGCTTACAGTCCCTTTGCCCATTTCAACACCACCTGGCACAATGTGGGCAGCAAAGATTTCACAGGAGAGTGGGGGAAACACCTGTCCAGGGATATCAGGTTCTAGTCTGGTAAATATAGAATCGATGACATCTGAAGATAGCAAACCCCATGAGGATAGAGTTGGCTCTCAGAGAATGATTTCCAGGTCCCCAGTCGCTTGTATCATGGAGTCCTCATTGATCCGGTTATAGCCAACATCTCTATCATCCCGGGTAATAAGAGCATCTACATTTTCACTACACCCTGAGTCTCCCTGGGTAGGCTGGGGAGGGTTGGTGGGCTGGGTTGAGCTTTCTGTCTTGTTGCTCAGTTGCTAAGGCACATCCAGCTCATTGTGACCCCAAAGATTGTAGCATGCCAGGATTCCCTGTCCTTCACTATCTCTTTGATCTGAAGAGCAAGAAGAGTCTGGGGGAGCTGATCTGAAGGGCAGATGCCTAAGGGGGCTTCCTCTTTCCCTCCTCAAAATAATGTTCTCTAGAACAGGAGGGTCAGGGGAGACATAAAAGTTCCCTTGGTCTTCCAGCTGGGAATGTCACCAATTAGACTTATGTGGGTCACAAAATTATTTCCTTAAAGAGCAAAGTAGGGCAGCCTTGAAGACTTGGAAGAATACACATTTTGGAGTCAGACAGACCTGGGCTCCGCTGTGAGCCTCTCAGCTGTCTGGCTCAGTGTCTTAGGGAAATGCCTGAACATTTCTCTGCTTTGCTTATCATCACCAGGACAGTCATGCTGAGTCAGCATGGACGTTGGGATTAGACACAACATTTGTAAAGTGTCGAGCCAGGTGTCCTGGCACACAACAGGTGCTTCATAAAGGCACATGTAGGATCTGCTGCCATTTCAGTGTTTTTCCCACACCAATCCAGCCCTTGAGGAATGATGCCTAAGATCCCAGATGCCACACACATTATTACGCCTAAATCTTAGCCTCCTCAAGGCCCCTATGTGGGTCCCTCCCTTTCCTAGATGTTCCAGGGGTCCACGGTCTCCCCAGTATTGATGGGGCTCCCTCTGTCATGGGAGATCTTCTTTTACCTGAGTGGAGACTCTAGACCCCAGAAAACTGCCTTCTTTTAGAAACACAGAAAGCCTGGATGATGCTCTTGAATAGGTTGGAGCAGGGGAAGGACCAGGGCATTACTCAGTCAGGACCCCAAAGCCGTGGTTGACCCTCTGTCTCACTCCCCCATCAGCGAACTGTGGCCCTACCTCCCAATACCTCCTGGATCCGGCCACTCCTCCCCACACTGCTGCCCCCTGGTCTGAGCCCCTGTCCTCTCTCCCCTGGGGTTTTGCAGCAGCCTCTTAACCAGTCACCCTGCTTTAGCCCTTTAGCCTTCCATTAGTCTCCAGTCAGGCTGATCCTGTGAAAATGGAAGTCAGGGACCCCTTTTGCAAAGATGACACCAAAAGTGAAGAAGAAAGCCCCTGCCCTCCCAGAGCTGACTTCAAAATAGACTTTGAAGGTCAGGAAGGCAGTGCTGAAATGCATCCAAAGACACACACACACAAGAGAAGACCCACATGTCACCCACCTTCCAGAGGACCGAGACACCATGGCTCCAACGGCAGCCTAAATATTCTCAGAAGTGCACCCCCAGGAGAACCAAGCTTGACCACTATGCCAGCACCACGTTCCCCAGGCCACTGGATCCACCGTGAAAGAAACAGAAGACAGCACCACACTCATGTTCTTTGTGGAGGTCAAGGCCATCAACACAGGTATCAGACAGGCTGGGAAGATGCTTTTATGACATCACCTAGACAGGCCAACACCCTGATGGGGTCTGATGGAGAGAAGAAGTCATATAGGTTTGACTGGCCCCGTAATGCTTTGGGTGGTGCCAACAAATTGTATCATCTAAACTAAATCCAGTTGGCTAATTCTAAGTACAACTTTTGTTTTTTTAACCACAGACAAACTAATGGATGTCAGATCCCATCACTACTTTACTCCAAATCCTCTGGTGGCTTCTGTCTCAGATGGTCTCCTCTCCCCCGCCCCTGATAAGGACCTCCTGTCTTGCCTCTTCTCCACCTCTTGCTCACTCTATTCCTCCAGGCCCTGGCCTCCTCCCTGCCTGCTCCTAGGATAGACTAAGGGCCCACCTGAGGGCCAATACCTGGAATGCCCTTCCTGCAGGTCCTACTCAGGTCCTCTTATCAGACAGGCTTTCCAGCAACATTCCAGGTATAAAAGCATCTCCTTTCTCTCCATCCTCCTGCATTATTTTTCCTCCCAATTCTTATCACTTCCTTTTACATCTGTCCCCATGGGAAGATGAGGACTTGATCTCATCTCATCTGCTATTCCTGTGGCAGTGCATGGCACATTGTTGTTGCTTATTCACTCAGTATGTCTGACTCTTTGCGACCCCATGGACTTCCCTGTCCTTCACAATCTCCTGGAGTTTACTCAAACTCATGTCCATTGAGTCAGTGATGCCATCCAACCATCTCATCCTCTGTTGCTTCTTCGCCTCCTGACCTCAATCTTTCCCAGCATCAGGGTCTTTTCCAGTGAGTCAGTTCTTTACATGAGGTGGCCAAAGTACTGCAGCTTCAGCTTCAGCATCCGTCCTTCCAATGAATATTCAGGGTTGATTTTCTTTAGGATTGACATTAGAGACCCCAAACAAAGATTTGCGCAAGAATAATTGGATGGGTGGGCAACCACTCTGTGGGTGCCCACCCCTTCCTGCTAGATGGCTGACAGACAGATTCCATAGGGACATGGCTCCTGCCCTCAAATCTGATGACAGACAAAAAGTAATGAAGAAATTAAAAAACAGTGCCTAGCAAATAACAGGCTCCAATAAACGTGTTTCTGGACTTGCCTGGTGGTCCAGTGGCTAAGATTCTGCACTCCCAATGCAGGGGGCCCAGGTTCTATTCCTGGTCAGGGAATTAGATCCCACAAGTCACAACTAAGAGTTCGCATGCCACAACAAAGATCCTGAGAGCCCCAACTAAGACCCAGATTAGTCAAATAATTTATTAAAAAAAGAACAACAACAAAAAAAACCCTAAACAACACATTTCCTTGAAGGAGTGAAGCCCTAACTGGGATGTGCAAACAGTTCTGTGGGACCCAAAAGAGACACCTAGGTGTGTTGGATGAGGGGCGCGGAATGAGCTGGAGAAGACTTCTAGAGGGGATGTTTGAGGAGGACTTTGAACAGTAGGTCTTTGACAGTCGAGCGGTAACAGCATGGAAGGATAAAATGAGAGCAATCTGGAAGAGCTTTAAAAGCCACGATAGGGAACATTGTTAGTGCTAAACCTCCCCAGGGACCCTCCACGGCTCCAGCCGGAGATCAGCAAACAGTGTTGAGGCCTGACAGGTTACAGAGCTGAAAGCAGGTTGGGGGACCACCCGCACAACGGCTGATCCCCGCTTTCCCCCTCTCTCCCACCAGATCACTTGTCCGCCGCCCTCTGGGGCCCTCTGGGCGGGGTCCAAATGGCCTGGCCAGGCCCATCCTTAGGTGACGTCACGTACAGAGGCGGGACTCAGGACTATAGGGCGGGGCCCCGCGAGGGGGCGGGGCCCGACGTGGCTCCTGGCCCCACCCCGAGAGAGGCCTAGGCAGGGGAGACCGGAAGTCCTCCCGCCACCGTCGGCCTCCTGGATCCCTTCGGTTCCTCCTCTCAGCTCCGGGCGCAAGGTCGTGGCCCGGAAGTAAAGGGGCCATGTTGGTGGGTGACCCCAGGAGAGGTACCGGGCGAGAGGCGAATCTCGAGTAGAGGAAGTGCGCGCGGTCCTCAGGTGAGTGAGGGGAGGAGTGAAGGCCGGGGTTGGGGGTTCGCCACGCCTTCTCTCAGGGTCGCTGTTTGAGTCCCCAGCCCGGCCGGGGCCCACTCTATCGGCCTGACCACCGGGGGTCTCGCCCCAGCCTGCCCTGGGTTTCCCCCTGGAGGCCGCTCCGGGGCCCCGCCCCAACCTCCGGAGCTCTCCCGGGGCCCCAGAGCCGACCTGCCCCAACCTCAGGGTCTCTCCACCCCGGTTCGGTGCGATCCCCCCCAGGTAGGGGGAGGACCTGGGGACCCTCCAGGGCCCAGCCGCCCATTCGCCGGTCGACCTTGTAACAGCTCTTGCATGCCAGTCGCCTCCTACTTCGTAGAACACTTTTCTGTTAATTTCTGGATTCATCTGTCCCACTCAGGGAGACCCTTGGCGCCGAGGGGCGCTCTTCTGCAGTTGAGGGTAAAGGGACGGGGACGGTGGCTTGCTCACGCTCGCGCAGCAAGGCCGGAAGCTGACGGTAGCTGACTTTGGGCCCAAAGTCCAGACCTTTTTACCAGTCAGCTACCTCTCCCATTCAGTCTCATTTATTTCAGAAAGAGGGGTGATCATTTTTTCCACACAGGGACGTTGTGAGCGTCCTTCGTTTATTTTTTGAGCCCTCGGTATGTGCCAGGCGCTGAACTGGGAAAGTTTGTACAGCACCTAGAAGTGCTGTATGCGTGGTACGATCCCAGCAAACGGTAGTTTTCATTCCACAGGCAGGCAGAGTGGGGTCGGAAGTGCACCCCCCTTTACAGCCCTGCCTGTGGGTGAGTTCCTTCTCTCTGGGAGCATCAGTTTTCTCCACTTAAAATGGGGATACTGGTGACACTAGAATTGGAGATGTCACGTGGGACCTGCTTGGCCAGTACTTGGCGAGTAAACACTCAATAAACATTAACCATTGTTGTTATGAACCCTGTCCACTTCATAAGTTCCTCAGTTTAAATGTGATAATGGATGACAAAGCAATTTACAAATGGTAACACTCCGTGGTTCTGTAAGGGTTTATTGTTACTGAAGGTAGATGATGGTGGTTTATGTGTAACTAAATCTGATACTTATTGAGCACTTACAAACACACAAGGGGAGGTAGCATTAATCGTAGCTGCCCCAATAGATGGCTTGGCATATGCTGAATGCTATTCTAACCATGTTTAATCCTCATACTAACCATATGGAAAATACAGTTTTAATCCTCATTTTACAAATGAGGAACTAAGGTAAGCCCAGAGAGGTTATGAAACTTGCCCAGGGTAATCAGCTTTTTAAGTGTTGGTGCTAGGATTCAAGTATGACTGAGGCCCCTTGTGGTGAAGTTATATTAATGCGTGCTTCTTCCCTGGTGGTTCAGATGGTAAAGAATCTGCCTGCACTGCAGGAGACCGGGGTTCAACCCCTGGGTCCGGAAGATCCCCTGGAGGAAGAAATGGCAACCCACTCCAGTTGCCTAGAGAATGCCATGGACAGAGGAGCCTGGCAGGCTACAGTCCATGGGGTCACAAAGAGATGGACATGACCGAGCAACTAATACTTTCACTTTCTTTCACTTTACACGGGATGTCTCAGGCAAGTTTCAAAATAACCCTGTGGGGTAAATACTATTAGCCTAAAACTACATAGCAGTATATAAATGTAGATAGCATTATCTCTATTTTACAATAGAAGAAACTGATGCTCAGAGCGGTTATGTACTTTGCCCAAAATGATATGGCAGGTAAGTGGCAGAGCCCAGATTCAAGCCCAGGTAGTCCAGCTTCCAGTCCCTGACCTTTCAGCATAACTGGTAGTTTCCCAGGAGGAGTCTGTAGGCTGGGATCTAGTCCTGGCCCTGCCACTAAGTCACAGTGTGACCTTGAGGGGGTCTCTGAGACCTGGATTAAGAACTACAGAATTACTGGTGACTCAGATGGTAAAGAATCTGCCTGCAACACGGGAGACCTGGGTTCAATCCCTGGGTCAAGAAGATCCCCTGGAGAAGGGAATGGCTACCCACGCCAGTATTCTTGCCTGGAGAATCCCATGGATAGAGGAGCCTGGCGGGCTACAGGCCACGGGTTTGCAGAAGCAGACACGACTGAGCAACTAACACTTTCACATTTCACTTTCATAGGCCCTTCTGGCCTTACCTGGTGGCTCAGCGGTAAAGAATCCACCTGCCAATGCAGGAAATGTGGGTTCAATCCCTGGGTGGGGAAGATCCCCTTGGAGAAGGAAATGACAACCCACTGCAGTTTTCCTGCTTGGAGAATCCCATGGACTGAGGAGCCTGGCAGGCTACAGCCCAAAGGGTCACAAAGAGTCGGACACAACTGAGCGACTGAACAACAGTGTAGTCCCCTTCTATCATTAATTCTGATTCTAGGCTTCTCTTTTTTCCCTCCTGTGTATAGCTTGACGCCCAGCCCCTGTCAGTCCCCCATGGCCTCATGGAGCCGAGAGGCGGTGCTGAGTCTCTACCGGGCTCTGCTTCGCCAAGGCCGACAGCTTCGCTACACTGATCGAGACTTCTACCTTGCCTCCATCCGCCGTGAGTTCCGGAAAAATCAGAAACTGGAGGATCCTGAGGCCCGGGAGAAGCAGCTGGAAAAGGGCCTGGTCTTCCTCCACAGCAAGCTAGGAGGGATCATTTAGGATCCTCTCCTTTCCCTTCCCATCCTAATTTCAAGGGAAAGTGGACACAGGTGCCTTCCAGAGACACGCCTGCCTCTCTCCCACCTCCACCTCACAGATGCATTAAGAAGCCTCAGGTAGGTAGGCCTGTGTTCCTGTAGGTTTCATTTTTTCTGATACAAGGGATAAGGAAAGGAAGAATCTTTGCTTTTAGTGGCCAAAGTTCTTTAGGCATACTGAAGGAAATACCAACATAAATAACAGAATGTTTCCTTATAAAATGTTCCCAGTTAAAAAGGCCCTAGTTTCAAGTCCTACTAGGAGACCATTTTTCTTCATAGAACATTTACTGTATGAAAACGCTAGAAAAATTACTGGTTAAAACTTAGATCTTGTTCCAGCTGGCTCATTCTTCAGTGGATTCAGTTCTCTTGAGGGTTAGATCATGTTCCCCCAACATAACTATGTGGTTTAGTCACTAAATCCAGTCCTACTCTTTGCGACCCCATGGACTATAGCCCACCAGACTCCTCTGTTCATGGAATTCTCCAGGCAAGAATACTGGAGTGGGTTGCCATTTCTTTCTCCAGGGGATCTTCCCAACCTGGGGATTGAACCCAGGTCTCCCACACTGCAGGCAGATTCTTTACCAACTGAGCCACCAGGGAAGCTGTAAACATAACTATACTCTGTTTCAAAAGTCTCTAAAGCAAGCATAGTGTCCAGACCTCAGAGGACTGCCTTCCTGGCATTGCTGCTAACAACTGTGGGATTTAGGGCAAATCACTCAATCTGTCTAGGCCTCCATTTCCTCATTTGTAGATGAAATGGCATCCCACTCCAGTATTCTTGCCTGGAAAATTCCATGGACAGAGGAGCTTGGCGGGCTACAGTGGGGTTGCAAAGAGAACATGACTGAGCACCACCACCAAAATAGTACCTACTTCTTCAGCTTATTGTAAGAATTAGAAAATGTACACAGAGTACTTTAATAGTTCTTGGCCAGTGGTATGTGAGCTATGTTTCCTCTCATGCCAGTGTTATCAGCAAGTTCCACTGTAACCTGATGATTGTATTTAATTCAGCAACTTTCCCAAAGGGCCTGCCCTGGCATCATGGTAGGCTCTGAGGTGGTGATGAACGATGTGGCCCATCTAGGGACAGGTCTGATGTGGCGATTCGCAGGAGGTAGCTCTGGACTAGAAGTGGGTCAAGAGCTTATAGATGGGAAAGGGGCCAAAACAACTTGGAGAGCAGGGCGGGGGGGTGGGAAATCACAGATAGGTATAGAAAAGAGGACATTGGAGGTCTGCCTCAAACAAAAAGTAGAAGCAAATCGGGCAGATAGGCAAGAATGAGCAAGTGAGGAGGTGAAAACCACATTTTGTAGTCTGGAAACTTGAGTCTGGAGTAGCTCGAATTGTGTACCTGTGAGGCAGGTGACTGGAGTTGAGACTGAGCCAGATCTGGAAGGACATCGAATCTCCTGTTGAGGAAGTCGTGATATCTGATGGGCAGTGGTGGGCACCACAGCTTTGTCAGCCGGGGAGTGTGGATTAGGGGTCAGGGCAGTGGCAGCATGCAGAATAAATTGGTGAGAGGCCCCAAAGCGGGTGAATCTGAGCAGATGAGTGGAGGGACTGAGGCGGTGGGGTGGCTGCATGTAGGTGCAATGTGGGCAGCAGGGGACTTTACCAAGTGGGGGCTGGTGTAGCAGGAGGAGTGAGTGAAGGATGACTTTGAGGTGGAAGGCATGCCAGCTGGGTGGAGGGTACTGTTTTCAACAGAGGGAAGGCAGGAGGAGCCTTGTGTAATGGTTTTGGGTTCTCCTCAGCCAGTGGGTGGATTGGCAGACCTGCCTTTGGGAGTAAAGGGCAGGTGGTACGTGATGCCCACGAGGGCCTGCCTGCATAGGGAAAGCGGAAGTGAGTACTGAAGATTTTGTGTTCAGAGTCTGTTTTGAGTGTGAATCGGGTTACAGGTTGCTGCCACTCCAGTTCAGTTCAGTTCAGTTCAGTCGCTCAGTCGTGTCTGACTTTTTGCGACCCCATGAACCACAGCACGCCAGGCCTCCCTGTCCATCACAAACTCCCGGAGTCTACTCAGACCCATGCCCATCGAATCAGTGCCACTACCTCCTCCAAAAAACAAACAAAAAGCCATAGAATTAGTAGCTCATTGGTGGAACAGATGCGTCAAGTCCCGTCTGTCAAGTACTGCTGGCCCTGGGGGCAGTGAATGAGCCAGAATGCCCCTGGGGCATATGGTCTAGTGGTGCGTGGAAAGCAGATGGGTACAAGGTGGGGCTGCAGGCTGTTTGGGACTCCTCTAACCTGCACCCCAGCACCATGAGCTCTAGCTTCAACTCGTGACTGTACAGCTTACTCACATGGTGACCTTGGGTCAGTTACCTAACCTCTGCCTCAGTTTCTTCATCTGACAGTGGGAGATAACAATGTGACTGACCTCATGGGATTGTCATGAAGAGTAAGAGAGCAAAGAGGGGGAAAAATGCCCAGCACATGGTACATGCTCAATGTGTGTTAGTTCTTATCATGCATACTTAAGCCAGGTAATGTTTAGTTTGAATCATAAGACTTTTTCAAGTAAAAGAAGTTGGAATGTTCAGAGTTCTGTGCTGTCATCCTAGGAAGTCACAGGGCCACTGTTACTCATCACCCCCACTGCCAGTACACGGGGTGGTAGTATGTCCATTCCCATTCTTCTATCTGAGGAGACAGGTTAAACACCTTGTCTGAAATGTTAACAGAGTTCACATTCTTCATCCTCAGCCCTGCCCGCCGGGACAGTGGTTCCTCCTCTTTTTTTAAATACTTTAACTATTTGTACATGTACAATTGTGTGGTGTTAAGAATATTCATCTTGTGATATAACAGATCTCCAGAACTTTTTCATCTTGTAAAACTGAAACTAAACCCCAGGGCTCCTTCCTAATTGCGCAAGGACCCAGGCTCCTTCCCCCTTGTTAGGCAGAGCTCCTACCCCTCACCGGCTCCCAGCTAGTAGAGCACGGCCTGAGTGGAGGGTATACTGTGGATAAGCAGTTTCAACTGGAACAGGTTGAGTTCAGTTTTAGAATAGAAACTCCCTGGGGGAGCTTGTGGGTGTTGGCTCTTCTTGCTGGTCACTAGGTCATCAGCACCACCTGGTCCTTGGATGGGGCAGGGAATATACTGCACTGGTGTAGAAAAGCCTTTTCTCAAGTCTGCTCAACATAATATTTTTGGTCTCAATCCCAGGATGGCATCAGTGTGGGTTTCAGAGACCGTTCCTGGCTCCATCTCAGAAGGTGAAATGGACCTCACAGGACAGTCTGGATTGCTGAGTGCCTTCTGAAACGTGACCTTTGTCCTGTGGATGGAAATTGTAAAAGACTTAATGATAGCCCACATTTGTAGAGTCCTTTTACAGTTTATAAAATGTTCACGTACAGTATTTTAGTAGCTATGTTGTCCTCACTACAACCCTGTGATTTAGACCATGCAGGCGTCATTATCCCCTTTACATAGCTGAGGGGTTGAGTAACTCATTTGTGGTCACCCAGCTAATTAGTCAGGGCTCAATGGCAGGTTCTCAAGATTTCTGACTCTAAAATCCAGCCTCTTCTGTCATGCCACCTCACTGCCTCGTTCTCACCAGCCATCAGAGGGTCAAGGACTAAATGGCCCAGAGAGACTCCTTCCAGCTGCTGCGCAGAGGGGAGCTGGGCCCTTCTTGCTCTGCTGTATCACATGCAAGGATCATTTAGGAGATGGTTCTCCCTATTGTAAATACATCCCTAAAGAGCCTTTTGTTTTAAAAGAAATAAAACAGTTGTTGGAATAGAAAATGGTAACCTGCTCCATTATTCTTGCCAAGAAAATTCCATGGACAGAGGAACCTGGCAGGCTACAGTCCATGGGGTCGCAGAGTCAGACATGACTGAGCACACACACAAAACAGTGGTCATCATTATGTATGGGGAACTGTACCTGTCAACTTTGTCCTGATTGTATTAGTTTGCTTTGGGGACATTTATGTCCCATCTCTCTCGGTGGCTGCTGGAGGGACAATGACGCTAGAGTTCTTGCCTGACCCCACCTGCAAATACAGAGCTTCTCTCTTCTCAGCCTTGCTTGCTCTGAGCATTTGAAGTGGGAGTGTATTTATTTAATTTGGCCAAGTAGTTTCTCATTCTGTCCCTGAACCTGAAGCGTCTACTAACTGCAAAAGGTAGAAAAGAGAACAGAAAAGTGGCAACTAAATTCTGGTTAGAAAAAAGTAATACTTGACTGCAACTCTTGCTGAAATAAGTAGAGTCAGAAATACTCCTTGTTGATGAGGGAGGCACGAAGCATGAGATGTGAGATGAGTAGTACTCGGCTGTAAGGGTATTAGAAAGAAGTTCCTTCACACTGGACAGTGCAGCAGGGATCTTGTCTCTCTCTCCTCCCATTGGGGGTATGCGGGTGAATGGTACACAACTGTTTATAGTTAGTTCCTGGGATACAGGACACAGGAGGTAGAAGAGAGAAGCAGTATGAAGCGCCGTGTTCAGATCCGAACTGCTTTGCCATCCTTCATCTGGGTTGGGCCCAGGGTTTTAAGTCCATGGGAAATGGGTTTTTTGGGGGATGAGGGGAACGTCAGTCATGATGACCCCGTTGTTGCCAGGGAACAAAGGTGAGCTCACCCCGCGTGAACACTGTACAGAGGCCAGCCTCTTTTGCATTGCGCCTGTGAACTCCACTCGGGTGACCACGTTTTTAGTTCATTTTTCAGGTGCATGTGAGCAGGTGGATTTTTTTGTTTTCCAGTTAACAGCTCAGTCTCCAGCGACTGTTGTGTTTATTCTGTCTCTGTCCCAGTGCTAGGCTCACCTGAGCTTCTCGTGGTCCCCCTGCACACTCTCCCCAAGAAACAGCATTTGTCAAGTGGGACTGTCCACAGAGAGTTCTTTTCTTCTTTGGCCCTTCCTCACACATGGACTTGTAGTTACATCTCCGTGTGCCAGGGTATTCAGTCCATGTCGTGTTGTTACCGTTATTGGCAGGATGTTCGAAGAACAGGAACAGTTTGATCTGGGCAAGGGCAGACATGACAGAGGAGGAAAAGCATCATGCTAGGAGTTGCGAGTTGTGCACATGGCTCCGTCATTCCTTTTCTCTGAGACCTCTGACAGGTCACCTCCCTATGTGTGAGGTGATGTGATGGGACTAGATGGGCCGCATCTAATTAAATTAGACCTTCTCTGATCTGACTTTCCACAAGCAGTGGCCAGAGGATCAAAGCACTATCTGCACTACAGTGTTGGGAAAGGGTCCGGAGGATTGTGGTGCGTGGTGGGGTCTTCACTCTAATACGAGGAAGGGTTGACCGTGAGCTTAGTGCTCTGTATAATCTCAGTTGATAGGTGGGGTGGTTTTCCCATAACTAGCATGATCATTTCCTCCGACTGCATCCAGCTACCTCAAGGACATGCTACCTCCCTCCTGGCCCTCGAGCATGGAGTGCTGGAGTCAGGAGGATTTGGTTTGCTGGAACTCAAGAGTACCGTGGACTAGCCTGAAGCGGGAGGGAGGCGGCGGCCTGGTCCTCAGGGTCGCATGTGGTGACAGCTGTGTTCTGCCTTCGTCCCCAGGTGCGCGATGGCAGGCTCTGGTGAGCGCAAAAGCAAGAAAGATGACAATGGCATCGGCACGGCCATCGATTTTGTGCTCTCCAACGCCCGGCTGGTGCTGGGGGTGGGAGGAGCAGCCATGCTTGGCATCGCTACGCTAGCAGTTAAGCGGGTAAGTGCACTCAGCCCAGGCCAGGCGTTAGAGAGCTGGTGAGGCTGCCAAGTGGAGCTGACCTAGAATAATACCGTGGTACTGCTAATGGGAATGTAACGTGGCAATTTGACATTATTAGACGAGACCTTAAGAGAATTAAGTAAATGTGCTTCTAGGATTTGTAAATACAAAGAAAGAAGTTTATCCCAGGGTTAAATTGCAAATAACCAAAATAGCCTTCTGTGACCACTTTACTTAAAATAGCACCCTCACCACACATATATTTCCTATTTCCCTTTCCTGCTTTACTCTTAACACCTGTATCTGCATGCTTTAGCTTGTTGATTATGTATTGCTTAAATCCCTGTACTGAACTGCAGACTCCACGAGGGCAGGAATTGGGTCAGGAAACTGCTTTATTTTGTGTACCTAGAACAGTGCCTGGCACAGAGTAGCCATTCAGTGATGTGTAAATAAATGGATCGGTGTTTGACATTACGGTGCATTGATAAGGTACAGTGTTGTATCATCAGAAATTGTACCATATTGTTCAACCCTGATTCATTCTCAGTGATATGGGGAGTGATAAAAATGGCAAGTAAAAAATCAGTTTTTCTGGAGAAGGAAATGGCAACCCACTCCAGTATTCTTGCCTGGAAAAGTCCATGGACAGAGGAGTCTGGCGGGCTGAAGTCCATGGGATTACATGACTGAGCATGTGTGCACAAGGGTGGAGGGAAATGGGTTGGTAGCAATAAAGTGGTAGAACTAAAAAAAAAAAAAAAAATCAGTTTTTCAAGGTATATATAGAGGAAGATGCTAACTATATAAATACATATTTCCGGGAAGAAATGTACCAAAATATTAATAGTTATCTTCTGGTGTGACTTCCCTGGTGGCTCAGGCAGTAAAGAGTCCACCTGCAATGCAGGAGACCTGGGTTCCATCTCTGGGTTGGGAAGATCTGGAGGAGGAAATGCAACCCCCTCCAGTATTTTTGCCTGGGGAATCCCTTGGACAGAAAAACCTGGCGGGATACAGTCCATGGGGTCACAGAGAGGCGGACATGACTGAGCGACCAAGCACACAGCACAGCACTTAGTCTGCCAGACCGTCGTGTCCCGAAGTGGGTACTGCTGGGCTTGGGAAGGCTGAGCCCCGAAGCACCGACGGGGCCTGACTCAGATGTCGGCCGCTCCTCGTGGGGTCAGGCTGGTGCCTGTACCCCCAGGACAGAGAGGTGGCCCTGTGGATAAGCCCAGCAGGGGCACAGGTCTGACCCACGTTGGGGAAGCCCTGTGGCCTGGGTGGAGGAGGGGGTGTCCCCGAGTCACCCAGCAGGCTTTTATGAATAGAACTAGCAGAAATTCTGAGTTTTTTTTCCTAGGTTGTGACATTATGAATAAATGTGTTTCTTACTTATTTCTATGATTTAATATTTCCTGAGCGTTTCTGTGTGGAGCAGAGCATTCCATAATATAGAATAAAACGACGTTTTTGAAAAGTAGTAGTGGAACTCATTATGGCAGAACTGGTGGGAAGCAGGAAAGAAGGTCCACATGCTGGGTCCTCTCTGCTCTTTCAGATGTACGACAGGGCGATCAGCGCCCCCACCAGCCCCACCCGCCTGAGCCATTCAGGGAAAAGGAGCTGGGAGGAACCAAACTGGATGGGCTCTCCCCGACTGCTCAACAAGGACATGAAGGCAGGCCTGAGCAGGTCCCTGCAGGCTCTTCCCACATGCTCCTCTGCCTTTGACACAGGTGAGGAAGGCTGTTACCCTCTGGGACTCACCTCGGGCTCCCAGTGTTACTCTTGCCCTCAACATGTTTCTTAAGGACACATGCGCCAGGCGCCATGCTGGCCTTTTGTGCTAAGCCCTTCTTCTCTCTGGGGCTGAGGCGGCTGTGGATGAGCAAGCACGGGATGAGCTCACGGGCCTCTCTCTCTTGCCTTGGCAGATACATTCTGCCCGCCCCGGCCCAAGCCATTGGCCAGGAAGGGCCAGGTAGACTTGAAGAAGTCACGACTCCGCATGTCCCTGCAGGAGAAACTTCTCACTTACTACCGGAACCGGGCGGCCATCCCTGCCGGCGAGCAGGCTCGGGCCAAGCAAGCTGCTGTGGACATATGTGCCGAGCTCCGGAGCTTCCTGCGGGCCAAGTTGCCTGACATGCCACTTCGGGACATGTACCTGAGTGGCAGCCTCTATGATGACCTGCAGGTAACCAGGGGGTGCTTACAAAGGGTAGGGTGGTTCTGACCACGATGCTTCTCAATAGTGTCATTGGGGCAGAAGATGAGTGTCCCAGGCTTGCCAAAAAAGATTAGTCTTACTGCTTCTGAATTCTGCACATTGTGGTAGCATTTGATCCCTGCCTTTAATTCGTTTTCAGTCATAAAACTTCTAGGAAGCTGTTAAGAGGCTTTCTCCTTCCTTATTGTCCCAGTTTCTCCTTCCTGGCTTTCTGTCTTCTGGGATCTTGAAGGCATGGAGGATGTCATGTACTTCTGGATCCAGAGACAGTGGGGTGTGTGGAACGAGCACAGGCTCTAATGTCTAACAGACCTGGATTTAAGTCCTCACTCTGAATTGATGTGGTCATGTGCAAGAATTTTTAGTTTCCTTTTTTGCTGGGTGGGGGTGTTCGTGGTGGGGATACAAGATGGTGGGACCTGTGTTTGGGGAAACTTGTCTCTTGAGGAGATGAGGGTCCCTCAAACCTGTTTTAATTTTGCTACAACAGGTGGTGACAGCTGACCACATCCAACTCATCGTGCCCCTCGTGTTGGAGCCAAACCTGTGGTCATGTATTCCTGGGGAGGATACCATCATGAACGTCCCTGGCTTCTTTCTAGTTCGCCGGGAGAACCCAGAGTATTTTCCTCGTGGTAGCAGTTACTGGGACCGCTGTGTAGTAGGGGGCTACCTTTCTCCGAAGACGGTGGCAGACACGTTCGAAAAAGTAGTGGCTGGCTCCATCAACTGGCCAGCCATCGGGTCCCTCTTGGACTATGTGATTCGACCAGCCCCGCCCCCAGAGGCCCTGACTCTGGAAGTGCAGTATGAGCGGGACAAGCACCTCGTCATTGACTTCCTGCCATCAGTGACCCTTGGTGACACTGTCTTGGTGGCCAAACCACACCGGCTAGCCCAGTACGACAACCTGTGGCGGCTGAGCCTGCGTCCCGCCGAGACGGCGCGCCTGCGAGCCCTGGACCAGGCTGACTCGGGCTGCCGCTCCCTGTGCCTCAAGATCCTCAAGGCCATATGCAAGTCCACTCCAGCCCTGGGCCGCCTCACTGCCAGCCAGCTCACCAATGTCATCCTCCACTTGGCCCAGGAGGAGGCTGACTGGTCCCCGGACGTGCTGGCCGACCGCTTTCTGCAGGCCTTGAGGGGGCTCATCAGCCACTTAGAGGCCGGCGTTCTGCCCAGTGTCCTGAACCCTAAGGTGAACTTACTTGCAGAGCTCACCCCCGAGGAAATAGACGAATTGGGGTACACACTCTATTGCTCGTTATCCGAGCCGGAGGTGCTGCTGCAGACGTAGGGCAGGTGAAGGCCGAAGCAGGTGTCGGATGCTCAGGCCTCTGATTCTCCGTTAGAAACACTTGGCTGCATAGTTGGTGCCTCACAGGGTCCCTGGGTGCCGCCTGTCTTGCCGGTCATCACCCTGGTCACTTTATGCTGATGAGAATGACATATCTGTCTCCTCTTTTCTCACCAACCCTTTCGATTTTTGTCATCAGACACTGTGCTCCCTACTCTTCCCCTCCCCCCTGCTCCAGGCTAATTTTCCTTGAATGAATTGAGAAGGTGGAGCCCTGGCCTGAGCTGTGACCACCACTTGGTATTTTGCATCTTGGCCTAGGTCTGTCATGTCGGCTGTGCCGCCTGCCCCTTTTCGGTGTCTGCTATGTCTCTCCCACCTGTTCACATCTTTGTTGCTCTTTTCTTCCTGGAGCATATCTGCCTGATTAAGATGTTGCCTTGCAGTCGACTGTCACTGAAGTTAGGATTGCATGTTTCAAACTCAACTCTGCAGAGAGGGCTCAGACAGTATTTAGGATTTCCGGGGATAACGCTGGTGGAAAAGCTGGTCTTTGACCCAAGTTCCTGGAAAAAAGAAGCCCACCCCCCACCTCTTGACCAATTCATATCCAGAAGGACCGAGAAGGTCTGCTGGGTACACTGTTGGCTGCCGCACATGGAAGTGAGGGCTCACGATAAACTGGATACAGAGTTATTCGGAAATTGTGTTTCTTAGTGGCCATCAGTGAGAGTGCAGAGTGGGGGAACCTGGAGGTGGTAGTGGGGTCTGTGTGCATGATGTCTGTGCCTCACCTGGGGCTGGTCACACCCAGCACCGCTTCGTGAAGATGTCAGATGCTGCTGTCGGCCCCTCCCTGCTGTATTGCTAATGAGGACAAGGCCTTTAAGAACACAGTCTTAGTGCTTGAGGTTGACAGGCAGCTGAACATTAATGACCACATTCCCGTCAGGCCTGCCTTTCTTGGATGTTGCCTTAGAGCAAGAACAGGTCCAACAGCCAGCCCTTCGATCCCCAGGGTGTGCCATAGGAACGTGAGGGAGTGTCTGCCTAACTCTGCAGGCATCGCCAGAGGCCAGAGGGCAGGCAGACATGCACAGACCTCTTCCCTCCATCCTGTCTCTCACCCAGCACCTGGGGAGATCAGTGCTACCCAGGAAGAAAGCACATGGCTAGAACACATGAGAGGGAGGTGGGTACTTCCCACATTCCTTCTTGTTTCCTGCTGCTAAAATTGCACTATTTATTGCAATGTAAAAAGTATCTTGAGAGTGGGGAGGAATATTTAATATACAATGCCAGTGCATCTTGTTTAGTGTTTTTTTTTTTCCTGTTTGTGGCAGGAGGCTGATGATAATTCTATTTCTGATCTGCCCATCCAGTATTTTGTTCTCCCATCAAATCTTTTTATTACTACCTCTCCATCAATGAGATTCTGGTGAAGCTCTCTGCAGCTGTCTCATTCCTTTCCAATGACAGCGACATGAAATGACCCTTTAAATAGCATTGAAACCTTAGCTTCCCTTTGAATTTAAGGTAGAGACTCCTGTCCCCTTTTTTGTCATGGTTTAGTAGGTTGACCAGTAGGATTAATGTTGGCTATATTTAGAGACTCTTCCTGTCTCTTCTCTTACATACATGCAAAGGCTCCCTAAAATGGTTCAGTTGTTTCCTCTGTATCAAGACGTTGAGAGAGAATGAAAAACTGACAGCCCAGAACCCTGAGAGGTTCTCCATCTTGGCTGTTCATCAGAGTCAAACTGGGAGTTTAAAATGCTCTGTATGCCTGAGTCCCATCCTGGGTGACTGGTGTAGAGCGTGTGGGGTGGAGCCAAGCACTGATGCACCCATCTGCTGTCATTAGAAGAAAAGAAAAGGTAGGGCTATGAGTGTTTGAAAAGCATTCCTTCTTGTTTTTCTTCATTCAGAGAAGGGATCTGGTTTTCCCATTTGGATATTAGAAAACCTGGAATTTTCCCAAGCAAGTGTCTCTGACCAAATTCTATGTAAGACATTGGATGGAGACTCAAAAAACAAAAGACTTTATTATTTTTTTTTAAACAAAAGACTTTAAAAGACCAAATCCCAAATCATCTAAGCCAAGTGTAATTGTGATTTGAGTTTATCTCTGAGCATCTTTCTGCAGGCAGCTCTGTCTCTTACCTGTTTTCACAAAACCAAAACGCCTAACTCTGCCATTTCACAAGCAAGAATCTCTTAGCAGTCCTCAGAACTAGCAGCAGTGGGAATTCTTGACTCTAGTCCTGGTGAGTTTGCTGACTGAGATGGGGCAAGTCCCATCATCACATGTGGATGACAGTTCAGTGCTTTGAGATTCTTGGAGGAGGGGACCCCCCCTACACACACCTTTTTTTTTTTTTCATCTTTGGGGAAAGACATAGGGCCTTTTCCCACCTTTCTACCCTGTAACTCTCACCTTTGCCTGAAGTAACAGCATCTGCTTTTACCCCATTTGGAAATTTTTTTGCACCATCTAGGTTAGCAAACCACAGTTAGCTTAATGCTTGAAAGACGACTCATCATCTCAAAAACCCAATCAATTCCAAAGTGTATTTTGGTTTTCCCTGTTGCCCCTTCCTAAAACATGAGTTCAATACCAAGTACTTTATACTCTTGGTTGTGACTTTTTGTTTTCCCAAATAAAAAAATAACTGAAGCTCATGTTTGGAAAAATTGTGTTGTGAGACCTATAATCTTTCCTCCTGGGCTCAGCCCCTGTGGTACTCCTGTTCATATTCTTGATTGGCTGGTTTTGCTCCCTGGTACTTCACTCAAGTTGAGAACGCAAGTGGTTTTGATGAGGAATCAGCTTTGGGATCAAGAGGCCCTGGAGAGGGTCAGGGGTGGGGTTGTGTGAGCAGGGATCCCTGCCATGTGTCCAGAGGCTCTGCTATGGCAATCTTTGAGACTATGACCCTGGCCAAGAACTGCTCTCACAGGACGTGTTAGAATCCTGACCTTTGAGCCGAAGCTTAAAGCCAAAGAGACTGGTAAGAGGACGTAGGACTAGAGTTGTGAGGCTGTAGCCCTTGTAGATACACTTAGCTGATTCGAAGAGGCCAAAATACCAGAGATGTGTGTTCTGGGGTTAACTGTATACAGTGTGTTGTTTACCTTTCCATTACAGTCACCTCATGCTCTCTATTCTTCACTCCTGAGGCCAAGTTCACAACCTGCCTTCCAGTCATCTGCCTGCCCTTCAATAAGAGGTCAATATGTCTGGCAGATAGGTTTAGAACCCATCACCAGTCTTTTCTGTCCTGTCTCGGCTAGGTCCCGAGAGAAGCAGTTTTGCCCTGAGACCCAGACAACTATTATCCTTTTTCTCCCTGAGGGAGGAAATAAAGCCGGGGAACGTGCTGTCTCTCTACAGCATGGGAAAACGAAAATAAAGTTTCCAACAGCTTTGGCTTGTGTGTGTGGTATGAAACATTTTCCTAAAGGAGTGGGACTGGTTTTCCATTTGCAGGTAGGAGAAACTGAACTGGGTTACCATAAAGGAGAGGATGGGACGACCTGCCACTGGAGTCATTCTCCCACCCCTCCAGTGTCATCCTGGAGCGGGATTACTTTAATTCTCAGCCGTGGATATGGTCATCTGTCAAGAAGCACTGACAGTTCCCTCCATAGAGAAAATGGAGGACATTTCCCCCAGGGTCCTTGGTTACACCTTTGGAAGACTTCAGTGGCTCGGGGGTTCTGTCTTTGCTCAGAAAGACTAGATGCCTTATGTATGTCCAGATGCTTGTGATTCCTCAAGGGGAAAGAAAAACCGCATCTAGTATGCTTTGCCTATACCAGTTGTTCATAGTTGTTGATTTCATCTCTGTGAGTAATAGTCCTCTGAGGAAGCAGGAGATGGAGATGGCTAAATGGCATCACCAACTCTATGGACATGAGTTTGAGTAAACAACGGGAGTTAGTGATAGACAGGGAGGCCTGGCGTGCTGCGATTCACGGGGTCGCAAAGAGTCGTACACGACTGAGCGACTGAATTGAACTGAGGAAGCAGGATGATGTAATGGAGATGGGGACAGGGGACCTGGGAGGTTCAGAAGACCTCAGTTCTAATCAGTAGTAATAGGAACTATTTATCTTCTTTGACTTCATTTGACTTCATTCTAAGCATACTCATCATGAGCCTCATCTTACAGACCAGGAAGCTGAGATTCAGCAAGGGTAACTCACTCAACCAAAACGTCTCCACTAATAAACAGACTAGCCATATTTGGGGATATTTGTCCCTAAAAATCTCTCACTCCTACCTCATACTGCCTCCACGGGGCAAGAACACTTCATCCCTTTAGTCCTCAGTTTATCACTGAAAAGAAATTGTTAGGCTAGACTGAAATCAAGTCAATGAATCGTCAGTAGTCACGGAGGACAGTGCTCCCTCAATTTTTCATATCACAGTCCTCAAAAGAATAATATTTGTAGAGCCCACTTAAGTGGATGGAAGCAAAAACTCAAGGTTTCCACTTCTACAGGGCCAGACAAGGGGGTTGAGAGGTGGTGGAGGGCTTTCTCACCACTTAACAGTTCCCTAGCAGAGATTGCAAGTTGCAGATCCGGACATGGACTGCGGCTTCCAAACACAAACTACCGCAATTGGGCATTAGGAGGACTTGCTGGGAAGCGATTGTGCCTAGTAGTTACAGCGGAGGGAGATAAATCAAACTACCCGAGACAGCAGCTTAGTAAAATCTCTCCTTGTTCTTAGCGGAACTGAACCTACATAAACCGAAAGAAATCCCCCCTGTAACAGAATAGTAGATTTATATTTTAGCAAAATGGATTATGTAAAAATACATTGGGCATTTTGGGGATTATGCATCCCCTCGACTTTTATAGTCAAGAGTAGGGACGCGGAGCTGGCCTTTGATGGTAGGTGGGTACAGATGAGGCGATTCGACTGACGTCATCAGCCAACCTTTTCAATTATTGAAGGGCTTGCAGTCCTCAGTATTTTGCAAGTGTCTGCATGAAAACGACACTCTGAAAACGCAGACACGAAGTGACACTTCCTTTTGCCTAGTTTTGTCTTCGGGCCTGAAACTGGTCGCTAGTTATGGGCTTCACTGAGAGCGGCAGGAAAGGACTGCAAGGCCGGGACCTAGCGCCATTATTTGGGACGCACTAGGCGAGGGCTGCCCCAGGCAATCATGACCGGCTCCGGGCGGACCGGCAGGAGAAAAGCAATTCAAAGCGTTACATTACCACAGAAAAAAGCGAGTGGGCGACAGAGCCAGACGGCGGGAACCTCACCGGCCGCTCCGCCCCTTCCCGCGCAGATCAGGAGCTTGAGCCAATAGAAATTGGAGATATATATGACTCACCATGCCTGACCAATCATCTCGACGCGCTCTCTCCTCCACTATCTCGCGCGAGAACCAGGAGACCGTCTACTTCACAATAAAAACCTTTCTTGGGGTGAAAGACTTCTTTCTCCGCCCCTCGGGCCAAAACCGGAAGTGAGTGTATGGATCCCTCCGCGCTCTCCGGCGGCGGCCTGGAGTTACTCTTTAATCTTAAAAGCCTTGTAAAGAAGTGCACTTTTTTCCTGAAGCCGTAAATAGAAAAACCCATTCCTCCTTCACTTGTATTCCCTATACATAAAAGTTGTAGATTTGGAAACGGTTGGGGCGTCGGATAGATGATAATACGTGGGCGGGAGGCGCGAGTCACGTGACGGCGGCGGAAGGATGTGGTCTGTGATGCGTCCTCACAGAGGCAGAGTCTATAAAGGATCCGCGCTCGGCCGCTGCCGCCATTTTTTCTTCCTCCCGCCTATAGATGTAGTTCCTCCGGGCAAGTGCGCACCGTCTCTCCTCCCGCTCCCCCCAGGGTCCGCGGCCACCATGGCGCATTAGAGGCAGCAGTGCCTGCGGCAGCATCGGCCTTTGCAGCGGCGGCAGCAGCACCAGGCTCTGCAGCGGCAACCCCCCAGCGGCTTAAGCCATGGCGTAAGTACCAGGGAGGAGCCGCTCGGCTGGGCGCCCCTGGGTCGGTGAGGGGGTTTTCGCCTGCTTGGGCGCGGCCGACGGACTGGTGGCGTCGCGGAGGGGGAAGCGGTTTTACGAGCGCCTAGGACGCGTGACTCCTGCTTGGGTGTGCCCGAAACGCCGGTGCCCTTGCGTCGGGGGACATAGGCGTTTTGCCTCGGAGCGAAGCACTGGTCGGCCCCGGGCTCCCCGGAACCCACCGGAGTCCCACCTGGCGTCCCGCGAAACGTGGCAGCAAAGATGGCGGCGGGGCAGGGCGGCGGCCGCAGCTTGAGTCGGAGGGGCGTGGGCGGGGCCGGGCGGCTCGGGCCGGATTTGGACGCGAGGGTGGGGCGACTTCCTCTTGTGGCCGGTAGGGAAGGGCCGGGCGTCCATCTTGTGCGGCCTAATGTAAGGGTGACACCATGGCCTTGGGGCCACGTGGTCCCTATTTTCAACACGGAGTGGAGTTCTGTTTGGCCATCCTGCCTAATGGGTGAGAAGATGAAGTTCTCGGACCAGCTGATTTCTAATGGGACTCGGTTTCTAATTTCTATCCAGGCTTTTCACGGCATTCAGCAGCAGCCTTGCTGTAATCGACAAAGACACCTTCGAATTAAGCACATTCCTCGAATTAAGCATCAAAAGCTCGCAACATGGCCGAGATGAGCTTCCTGAGCAGCGAGGTGTTCGTGAGGGACTTCGTGTCCCCCTTCGACCCGTCGGGTTTGGGGGCTGAAGAGAGCTTAGGTCTCCTAGATGACTACCTGGAGGTGGCCAAGCACTTCAAACCTCATGGGTTCTCCTGCGACAAGGCTAAGGCAGGCTCCTCCGAATGGCTGGCTGTGGATGGGTTGGTCAGTTTCTCAGACAACAGCAAGGGTAAGAGGGATTTTTTTCTTCTTTCTTTGTGGGATCTGGTGGTAGGGGCTTCCTACATTTGATTCAATTTTCTTCCAACTTTTTATGTTTTCCAGAGGATGCTTTCTCCGGGACAGATTGGATGGTGGAGAAAATGGATTTGAAGGAGTTTGATTTTAATGATACCCTGTTGAGTATGGATGACCTGGAAACCATGCCAGATGAGCTCTTGGCCACGTTGGATGACACGTGTGATCTCTTTGATCCTCTACTCCAGGAGACTAACAAGGAGCCCCCCCAGATAGTGAACCCAATTGGCCATCTTCCAGAAAGTTTACCAACAATTGACCAGGGTGCCCCCTTCACTTTCTTGCAACCTCTTCCCCCTTCCCCAGGGGCCCTTTCTTCCACTCCAGATCATTCCTTTAGTTTAGAGCTGTGCAGTGAAGTGGTTATCTCTGAAGGAGATAGTAAGCCAGACTCCACCACTTGCATTACTGTGATCCCTCAGTGCATAAAGGAGGAGGATGCCCCCTCAGATAATGATAGCGGCATCTGTATGAGCCCTGACTCCTCGCTGGGCTCTCCCCAGCACAGCCCCTCCACCTCCAGGGGCTCTCCAAATAAGAGCCTGCCATCTCCAGGTGCCCTCGGTGGCTCTTCCCGCCCCAAACCCTACGACCCTCCTGGAGAGAAGATGGTAGCAGCAAAAGTAAAGGGTGAGAAGCTAGACAAGAAGCTGAAGAAAATGGAGCAGAACAAGACAGCAGCCACTAGGTACCGCCAGAAGAAGAGGGCAGAACAGGAGGCTCTCACTGGTGAATGTAAAGAGCTAGAAAAGAAGAATGAGGCTCTGAAAGAGAAGGCAGATTCCTTGGCCAAGGAGATCCAGTATCTTAAAGATCTGATAGAAGAGGTTCGCAAGGCAAGGGAGAAGAAAAGGGTCCCCTAGTTAGGGTAGTCAGGAGTATGTGCGCTTGTATATAGGAGGCTGAAGCTGTGTTTTAATAAATTATTTTGTAGTGAAAGTACTACTACACAGTCTGGTGTGTTGCCTCTGGTAAGAGTCCTAATGAGTCCCCCCAAAGTCTCAATTGCTGTGGGATTGGTTGTTAGTACTTAAACGCAGTGAGATTATTTTTTTCCTGATACTTGGGCCATAGGTGAAGATTTTTTAATAACTGCTGTGCTGGGTCTTATCCCCGAGTAGGGATGGAGCCTGGACCCTCTGCATTGGGAGCAGGAGTTGGAACCTTGAACACCAGGGAAGCCCCAGGATGACTGATTTGGTGGACCTGAGACACTTGAGTTGGTTTACATCCCTCCAGTAGTAGGTCATTGGGTTTTCCGCTGAAAACCAAGAACTGTTAGACTTAATGCTACCACCACCCTTGGGTGTGAGGCTGGGGAATTTAGCCAAGAAATGGGGTGGGAGGAAAAGCCTGGACTCCACTCCTGTTTTTGTGCCGATATTAAATACATAGGCTTCTAATGTTTTGCAGGCCTCTTCCCATAAGGGTCTGTTGAGAGAGAGCTGGCTCTAAAGTGCTGAAACAGATGAGTGAGGTCAGAAGGCTGGCTGGTTCTCAGGCTCCCTTCTGGCACCTAGGCCAGCTAGCTGGAAGGCCTGCTGTCTGTGGGTGGGGGGTTGGGGAAGAGTCAGGATGGAAGGGCACTGGTGCCACACTGCTCTTACAACCTTGGCCGGTAATGGCGGGTTTTTAAAAATTTTTCCATTTTTATTAGTTGGAGACTAATTACAATATTGTAGTGGTTTCTGCCATACATTGACAAGAATCAGCCATGGATTTACATGCGTTCCCCATCCTGAACCCCCCTCCCACCGGTAACGTCTTAAAGTAGGATATGGCAGACATTTTCTTTGGTGGGATTGTTGAGACAATCCCAGCCTGGGTAGGCTTCTAAAGTCCTTTGGGGCCTGTGGAGGGAAGATGAGTGTTCCATGGTGAAGAACAAGGTAGAGGAGTGGGTCATGAGGGTTGTGAATGTGGCACCAGGCACTGTTCTAGACGCAGTGCCCATGGTGACCCATGTCCTACAGCAGGGGGTACTCAGGAGTGGTAGGGCCAGCTGTTTGAACCCAGGGCTGGGCTGCTTGGTGCTGACCTAGGTGGGAATTTTTCTCCAGGGCACCAAGGGGGTATGTGGCCTTGGTGATTTTTGAGGATTTAACTACCTGAGGACAGGAAAAGTTGTGGACACAGAACAGGCAGAGCACTTGAGAAAGCAGCTCAGGCCAAGCCTTGGAGGTGGGGATGAAACCCCCCAAAATAACAAACTTCTTGCAAGAGGACTGCCCCACCCCAGCTCTGCTAGAGGAAGTCACCGAAGATGGTCCACCCAACTCTTGCATAAACTTGTTAAGCCTCCCACTCACGTGCCCATGTGGCTGTCTTGCTAGGGCCTCAGCCAGCCCTTCCACTCATGGAGGCCCAGGGCAGTGGATGGCTGGAGCAGCCCACCCCATGTGGAAGCCACAGGAAGCCTTGGCTGGGGCTCTGCTGGTTACTGTAGGGTCTCCTCCAGGCAATGTGCCAGCTGCTCCAAACCATCAGAGACATGTTTCCAGGTGCTTCACAGCCACTCAGAACTGGTCTTTTCTAGCCTTGGCCTCAAAATGGCAACCTAGTGTCCTCTTGGCTCCTGAGCCTTCCTTTCCCATCAGATCTGTCCGTTGCATCCTTGTTAGGAAAGGGGGCCTGATGAGCCTGTTCTTCAGGGAACAAGAGGCAGTGAGCAGCTAAGCCTGCTGCTTGCCAAGCTCCTTAAAAGAGAAAGGACACGGCCTCTCCCTGCAGGGGCGGAAGGTGGAGAGCTCAGGGCACACCCGCCTCACCCTTCTTGGACAGCCCCATCTGGGGACACTGGAACAATACCGCTTTGAAGTCTCAATTCCTGTCCTCCCACCTTGACTTCCTGGAAGGCTGGCCAGCTTTCTACTCAGATGGCAGCCACCTGCAGATAGGAAGGATTCCAACTTGGACTCAGGCAGGTCTGTGGTCCCTCTGTGTCCCCACTGAGGATGGGAAGCTGGCCAATAACCAGGGAAAGTGCTCCCCATCCCAGGATGGGTGTGTAAGGGGCAAAACCCTCTCCTGCACTAAAGAACCCATGGTGGGATGGGCCAACTCGCTTCCCAGCCACGGGGCCCTTTGGAAGTTCTTGCCAGACAGTGCATGTCCCACGGAGCTTTTTAGGCATGGGTGAGTGGGGGCCCTACAAGAGCTAGACTAGCAGCCTGAAGGCCCCCAACCTGTCCCCAGAAGAACTGGGGCTTCCAGGACTTGTCAATAGCACACTGAAGACCAAGCGGGGCAGCACTGCTCACCCACTCAGGCATTCTGCTCAGCAGTGCCGGCGCCCCCCAGACACAGCCCAGCCTCCACCTTCCCCCTCACCTTGCTAGTTCCCACCTCATGTGACAGGGGGTAAGAGGGGAAAAAAGTGGCCTTTGATGTGTCCCCCCACCACGTGTGCCCGCGCCCTGGGCACTGGCCTGAGGCAGCAGTGATCTCTCCCTCAGACCCTGGTGTTGGCTTCCCTGGAATGAACCCACAGCAGCTGTGGGTGCTATTTTTGCCTCAAGAGCTGCCTTCTCAGCTGTGGCTGCCCTCCAGGGGGAGGAGGCCAGTGGAGGCTGGTGCCTGCACTGGGGCTGGGCCCAAGGACTTCTCACCTGGAGCCTAAGAAGCAGCTGGAGGGGGAGTGGGGTGGACGCTCCTTGGTACCAGGGGAGACAATGGGAGACACCCTGTTTGAGCAGCACACAGCCAGGGGGCCACATTTATTAGAACCTGGAAGTCCACCCAGTGGCCCTCCTCCTGTCGGGAGGTGTGGTCCCCAAGTGCCCAGTGACCGGCCTCTCCACAGCAAACAGCCCAGAGGCCCTCCCTGGGGCAAAGCAAACAAAACAGCCGGAAGTGTTCCTTTCTGGCAGGCAGGTGGCACCTCCTGAGCCTGGAAATGTCAGCTCAAGTCTGAGCTGAAGGTCCTCCTGTGGGCTTCCAGCTCGCCAGCTCCCCCAGGAGTTCCCCACCCCGGGCTGAGAGGTCAGAGGAGGCTGTGCCCTCCTGGGAGCCTAGCTGCCGAAATATTCCTGCTGGAACTTCTGGAAGTCTTCCTCAGTGAACACAGTGCCCTCGGCCTTCTTCTTCTTCTTGGTCTTGGTCACAGGCCGGTCACAGGCCTTGCGGCCTCGGTTCTGGCGCACAATCTGGGGACATGAGGGGGTCAGGAGCCCTGGGTGGTGACTCAGCCACCTGGAGCCCCACAGCCTGGCGCAGCCACCCAAGGGCCACCCTCTCCCCCGGCCCTCTCCGCGTCTCGGGAGGGGGAGGGCACGTCGTTTCTGTTGACAGAAGAGCCAGCCGAGGCCCAGAGGGGCCGCAGGGGAGTGAGGCTGGGCTCCCTCCTTCCCGCTCACGCTGTCAGCCCTCTGAGGAGGCCCCTCACTGCACAGCAGTGCGTCCAGCTCTCGGGAGCCTGGAGGGGGACCCACCCCGATCCTAGCCTCAGGGCTGAGACTCCCACGGATCCCCGGGACAGCCTCAGCTTTCACCCCCACTTCCCACAGCTCACCCCACTGACGAACCTGCCGGGTGATGGATTCGTCCACTGTGCTTCTTGCACTGGTCATAAACCTCAGGTTTACTCCAAGGTAACCTCGACGCTCTCTCTTCCGGAACTCAGCTGTGGAGGCAGAGAGGGTGGTTTCATTCCAGATTCACTCCCTGGAAGCCACCTGGGTCCCCTTCTGACGTCTCCCCACTCCACCCCCGCCCCCCAGCCCTGCCGAAGGCCCCATGGTCCATTCCCAATGTCACTGCAACAGTCTGGCCTCTCTGTCAAAACCACACTCCACGTAGATCCCGCTCAAAGTCCCCCTTGGTTCCAGCTGCTCAAGTGATTTATTCAACAAATGTGTCCTGGGCATTTACTGTGTGTCAGGCACTGTTCTAGGTACAGAGCACAGAGCAGGAAACAGAACAGACCAAAAGTCCTGCCCTCATGGAACTTCCATTCTGAAGGAAGAGAGATGGTAAACAAGGCAAACAGTATTTTAGAGGGTGAACGTTTTATTGAGAAAAAGAGAACGGTAAACAGAAATGAGAAATGTGAGGGATGGGGGGAAGGTGGCAAGTCTAAATAAATAAGCTTTGAGAAGACCTGAAATTCACTGAAAGGAATTCTGAGCCAAGACTGGCGGAAGAGCATTCTGGAGAGGCGTAACAGTCAGTCAAAGGCTCTGAGGAAGAAGTGTGACTAATGTGCTTGAAGGATGGGGAGGGGAGAACCTGAGGGGACGAAGCTGGAGGGGGCAGATTATGGGGGGCCTCAGCAGGCATGGAGGCATGGCAAGAACTCAGGCTCTCACCGAGGCTGACGGGAGTCCCTGGAGGGTGCGAGGCAAGGTAGAGACAGGTCTGACCTAGGATTTTACGGCATCACTTCAGCTGCTGTGGTGAGAAACAGATGAGAGGAGGGGGAAGGAGGAGACCAATTAGGAGGTTTTTGTAATAATCCAGGCAAGAGACAAGTGTAGCTCAGACCAAGGTGGCAGCCACAGAGGCATCCTTTAGGTTGGCCCTGAGAGTCCCCTCACTCATGTGCCATGGCAGGGGGGTGGGGTGAGTGGGGATGGAGGGTGTTGCCCGCTCCACCCTGGCATCATTGTGGCTCAACCCAGGCTCACTTCCCTGCTTTCACACTTGCTCCTGTTGTCTTTCCTCCCCGAGATTCATAGTTCTTTTAACAAATACTTGAACACCTTTATATTGCACCAGGCCCTGGGGATTTGAGGCTTCTCTTGTGGCTCAAGACAGTAAAGAATCTGCCTGTAATGTGGGAGACCTGGGTTTGATCCCTGGGTTGGGAAGATCCCCTAGAGAAGGAAATGGCAGCCCACTCCAGTATTCTTGACTGGAAAATCTCAAGGACACAGGAGCCTGACGGGCTACAGTCCATGGGGTTGCAAAAGAGTCAGACACAACTGAGCAACTAACACTGGGGATTTGAAGACACACTAGGAGCTTACCGAGTCCTGCCACAGGTCAAACCATCAAACACCCCACCATCCTGCCCACACCTGTCCCTCTTCAAGTCTGTACATCTCATTAAGTGGTGCCAAATCCCTCAAGATGCTCGGTTCTCGCCGACTCCCTCTTCCTCCATCCTCACAGCTAATCCACCACTGACACCATCAACACAGCTTCCATCTGCAGGACTCTCCTTGACTCTGCACTGCTCAGGCCACAGATCCTTCTACTTGAAGGAATAGGTGGGAGCAGGGCTCTGGAGACACACTGCCTGGTTTCCACCTGTGCCATCTGGGCAGGGGTCTGTTTCTGCATCTGTGCAATGGGGCTAATGACTGCGCCGACCTCACAGAGTTGTGAGAACAAATGAGCAAACATTTGTCAGAGGCTTAGAAGAGCACCCGGAGGGTTAACTTGCATTAAACGCTGTCTCTGACCCTCGTTTACTATATGTCACCTCGACCAGGCTTCTTTCTTTCAACATTTCAAAGATTAATAATAAACTTCTGATTCCACATATGCCAACAGTATACTTACCCCAGCTCATTCTTATACTTCCATCAGGTCTGTGCTTAAATGTCGCTTCCTCAGAGAAGTCTTAGTATTCTAAGTCCCTTTCAAAGTACCCTAGTTTTACAGCTGGAGAAGGCAATGGCAACCCACTCCAGTACTCTTGCCTGGAAAATCCCATGGACGGAGGAGCCTGGTAGGCTGCAGTCCATGGGGTCGCTAAGAGTCGGACACGACTGAGCGACTTCACTTTCACTTTTCACTCTCACGCACTGGAGTAGGAAATGGCAACCCACTCCAGTATTCTTGCCTGGAGAATCCCAGGGACTGCGGAGCCTGGTGGGCTGCCGTCTATGGGGTCGCACAGAGTCGGACATGACTGAAGCGACTTAGCAGCAGCAGCAGTTTTACAGCACAAACCTCATCACAGCGACCCAACCACAGGCTGATTTTGAAACTCCTCAGTGTTCTCTCCCCACTAGGACTGTAGACCTTGAGGGTCGGAACGATGTGATTCGTTCATCTCCGTGTTCCCAGGACCCCGCTCAGGGCCCGTTGCACCGCAGGTATTCTAGAAACGCCTAGGAAGCATTTGAAGCCCTGACTCCAGCGCCAGTTCCTCTAGGGCACCGCCCCCGGCCCCCGGGAGCAGCGCGTTCAGTCCCTTCCCAAGCTCACCCAGCGCCGACTTGGGCACCTTTCCCTTGGCGGAGTTCCGCAGTTTCTGGGCCTGGGTCGCCTTCGCCTTCCGGGTCCGCTTCGTCGGAGCCTGGCTTGGTTTGGTGTGTCCTGGAGCGGCCCCGGGGGCTGTAAAGAACGGACTCGGGTCGGAGGGCGCTCAGGGTTCCCATCCCACCGAGGCTAAGACTGGTTTGGATCGTTCGGCACCCTCGGGGCTCCTGCCCCCAGCCCCTGCCACCTTCCCGCCCGGCCGAACGTCCTCGGGGAGAACCTCACCCTCAGGAGCCCCCAGTAGCTCCAAGCCTCGCCGCAGCAAGGTGGCCGACATGGCGGCGCTTGATCCCGCCCACACGTCTCAACTACTTCCGCCGTTGGCTCCCTTGGTGGTTTCGGCGGAAACCTGAGCTAGAACCAAAAGTTTCAGTGAGAGGACGGAAGTACCCTCCTTCCTTAGAACGCATGAGTGAGGTAATCGGAGGGAAGGGGGCGGGATCTGGAGGCGGGGCCAAAGCGCCGAAGGAGGTATTTGTCGTCCAATCGCAACCCAATCAACCCTTTGAGAGACAGGCGGCACCTTCTCCCGGAAGCCGTGCGCCAGTAGCCCAGCTTGTCAGGTAAAGCCTCTCGGGTCTGGCCGCTGCGTAGTGGGCAAGGCCGGGGCAGGGGCGGAGTATTAGTGTTCTCAATTTTTACGAAAAAGGATTAAATATTTTTGGAAGTATTTTTTCCATATTCTTCAACCAGAGCAACGTATGGTTCGGCATGAGAATCCAGTTGTCTTGCATTAAATCAGATATTAAAAATATTTGCAAAAACTCCAAACAGTATCAGTGTTTTTTTTTTTTTTTACTATTTTGTTTGGTTTTGGAAAAGATAACCATTTTCGTTAAAATGTGTCAGTTACGTTAATATGTGAGTTTGTTACTGTTATTTTAAATTAATAGACATTTTAAAATGTATCTGTTTTAGTTTCTAACATGGTAATTCTCATTCAGTTCAGTTCAGTTCAGTCCCTCAGTCGTGTCCGACTCTCTGCGACCCCATGAATCGCAGCACGCCAGGCCTCCCTGTCCATCACCAACTTCCGGAGTTTACTCAAACTCATGTCCATCCAGTCGGTGATGCCATCCAGCCCTCTCATCCTCTGTCGTCCCAAAAGCTCTTTGGGATCCTGAAGTTTTTTAAGAGGGAAGAGGTTCTTGGGCTACCCAGGTGGCTCAGTGGTAAAGAATCTGTCTGCCAAAACAGGAGCCACAGGAGCCACGGGGTCGATCCCAGAGTCTGGAAAATCCCTTGGAGGACGGAATAGTATTCCACTCCAGTATTCTTGCCTTGGAGAATCCTATGGGCAGAGGAGCCTGGCAGGCTACAGGCTGTGGGGTTGCAAAGAGTTGGACACGACTGAGCACCCACGCAAAGAGTTTCTTAGATAAAATATTGATAGTTTGAGAAATTCTGGCTTAGAAATTAGTACTCTTCTTGCTGTGGGGAGTAACCCTGTCTTGTTCACTGCTCCATCTGAGCTCCTAGCCTGGCATTCAGAAGACACTCAATAAGTGAGTGGCGAATGAATTCGCAGTACAGACATGTTCTGAGGGCCTTTTGTATACTAGACTCTGTAGAGTGTAGGACGTGGAGGTGACTCAGTTGCTCCTATGTGAATGAACCTTACTAACCTCCACCAGCTAGTCCAGAAGGGAGAGAAAAACCTAAACAAACAATAATAACAAACACTTCTTCCAGGTGCTGTTTTCAGTGTTTAACATTTGTTGACTTACTTATACTACCCCCCTTGCTCTGAAGTAGAAACCCTTGTTTCCCCCATTTTACAAATGGCCCAGAGGGGCCAAGGAACCTAGCCAGATCACACAGGTGGTGTCAGAGCTGGGAATAAAGAAAGACCATCGGGCTGGAGCATTTAAGCATTGCTGGCCTGTGCCAGCTACCCAGGATGCGGTGTGTGTCAGGAGGCCTCTGCAGAAGAGCTGGTCGTGTGGGAGGGGAGTGTCCAGGGCAGGAGGACCCTGTAGTGGGGGCCTGTCCCTTGGGACAGGTGTGGCCCTGGAGGTGCAAAGGGCTGAGTGATTTCATTGGCATCAGGGCCACAGATTTGCCCTGAGGGCTTGGGGGGGGGGGTCCCACATCCCAGTGATGTTGTCAGACAGGCTCTTTTTTCCTGCTTCTGAAATGGCCAGATTTTCTTATTTCTGTTACTATATATTCATTGGAAGGACTGATGCTGAAGCTGAAACTCCAATATGTTGGCCACCTGACGCGAAGAACTGACTCAATGGAAAAGACCCTGATGCTGGGAAAGGTTGAAGGCAGGAGGAGAAGGGGACGACAGAGGATGAGATGGTTGGATGGCATCATGGGCGTGATGGACATGGGTTTGAGTTAGCTCCGGGAGTTGGTGATGGACAAGGAAGCCTGGTGTGCTGCGGTCCATGGGGTTGCAAAGAGTCAGACACCACTGAGCGACCGAACTGAACTGATGCATTCATGTAGTGTTTATTGAATGTTTCCCCACCCATCCCTCAGTATAAACTCTATAAAGGCAGGCATCTTTCTTTATTCACTATTACATCAAGCGCCTGGAACAGAGTCTGGCATTTTGTAAGTGTTCCATAAACGTGCAAATCAGAGAGAGGAAGGCAGAGATGTCCAGGTCCACTCATTGTGGGATGAGTGAGTCTGCCTTTCAGGAGGGCAAAGGACAAAGCTCGACCGTACCCCCTTTCTCCCCCCAACATGGGGTGGATGGTCAGCACACGGTTGCCGGCATGGAGGGATTTTTTGTCTCCTTATGTTCCAAACAAGGAGTGGATTCCTGCAGCGTCTTTGCCGGCCTCTGGAGGTGACAAGCGGCCTCTCCGGCCACTAGGTGGCGCCGCAGGACCACTTTCTCTCATCGCGCGGCTCTGCATCTGGTTTGCCGCGGTCCAGGCTAGGGTCAGAACGTGGGGTGGGGACATGCCTCGGAGTCGGCTGGCTCTTTGTGGTCAGCCCTGCCCCGCGCCCTTCCAAGACTGGGTGGGGAAGCGGAGGCAGAGCCACCAGGCTGGGACTGCCCAGCGGGGAGATAAGGCTTTCTTATGGAAAGGTGTGCAAATGACAACAGGGCATTCACCCACTCCCTTAACAGACAGTGCCTCAGTTTCCTCACCTGTTAAATGGGGCTTAGCTTCCTGATAAAGTGAGTAGGCGGAGCCAGTAAGTTCATACTGATAAAGCTTGTATTACCCGACTAGGGACTGGGGAGGTAAGTACCCACGAGGGTTCCTGGTGGATATTACTGCCAGGTCTGCCCCACTCTGACCAAGAACAAAGTGCCTGCAATTGGGCACCTGAGAAGTGCCAGGCCTGTCCTGGTCCGGCTCCAAGAGGGCAGCTCCCTCCTGCTCACTCCCTGCCCCTGGGGAGTAGGGGGGGTGGGCCATGAGGTCTCACAGGTGGGTTCCTGTCCTGGCTGCCTGACTTCCGGCTACTTTCCTGCTCTCAGCCTGTTTCCTCCTCTGTCGGTGGAAGTGCTGGGCTCCTGCCTGAATTGAAGTGAAAGTCGCTCAGTCGTGTCCAATTCTGCAACACCATGGACTGTATAGTCCCTGGAATTCTCCAGGCCAGAATACTGGAGTGGATAGCCTTTCCCTTCTCCAGGGGCTCTTCCCTACCCAGGGACTGAACCCAGGTCTCTCGCATTGCAGGCAGATTCTTTACCAGCTGAGCCACCAAGGAAGCCCAAGAACATTGCAATGGAGAGCCTATCTCTTCTCCAGCAAATCTTCCCAACCCAGGAATCGAACTGGGGTCTCCTGCATTGCAGGAGGATTCTTTACCAGCCTGCCCGACCCTTCTCTGGGTGCCCCTCTATGCCTGCTCAGCCCAGGCCCTTAGCTGCACAGAAGAAGCACCCGGGTGATGTGGCCGCCTCCCCAGCCCCTGTTGCACACATGCCGCATCCTAGTCTCCTTCCTGGCAGTTCTGGAGCCAACTTAACCTCACCAGGCCTGGGGTGAGGAAACTTCAAGGCTCAGAGGGAGGTAGGGTCTTCTGCAGAGTCACAGGGTATTCCAAGAGCAGAGGGAGGACTAGGACCCACGACTCTGAGTCCTGATCAAGAGTGTGCATGAGTGTGTGTGGCCATTTTGAAATTTCTTTCTTTTCTCTCTTTTTATTAAAAAAAAAAATTATTTGACTGTGCTGAGTCTTAGATGTGGCCTGTGGGATCTTCAGTTGCAGCAGATCTAGTTTCCACTGTCCAGGAACTGGATGTGGGATCCAGTTCCCTGTCCAGGAGTGAAACCTGGGCCCCCAGCATTGGGAGGAGGGGTTGACCACTGAACCAGCGGGCAAGTCCCTGTGTGGCCTTTCTGAATTATGTGTTGGGGGGCACCTGGGATCTTGTGATTTGCTTTTGCCTCCCCCTCTTTCTGTGAGTCTCTTAATCTCCTCACCTTTATCTCTGACTCTGTCTCTCCATGTCTCTGTCCTCTCCTTTTCTCCCTATCTCTGAGTCCTCTCTGTCTCTTCCTCAGTCATTGCACTGTCCCCTCACCCCCACCCTAAGCTCCCAACCTCTCTCCACCTTCAAATTGAAAACCCAAATGGAATTTCCAATTGCCTTTTCCAACTGATGATTGTGCGTCTCCTAGTCCCCGTGTGCCCGGCCCTCTCCCTTCCCCCTGCCGCCTGGCCTCTCTGCCTCCCTCCCTCTCACCTCCTGCTCCTGCCATCAGTGGCTTTGAAGTGTGTTCACAAGAGCGCTCAAGAGAAAATCCATTTCTGCGCTGTCTGGTTCTAAATGGACGGGGAATGGGCTCTTTGTGGCCTCTGGTCGCATCGCCTCCCTCTCAGGGTCTCTGGAGCTTTCTTCTCTGAAAGGTGATGTTCGCGTCTCCTGTCTCATCTCCTCCTGACCAGGCTGTCACCAGGCAGTCACTCCTCAGCAGTCCCCGTGGGTGGGGGGGGCATTGTGGGCCAAGGCGGGGGTTGGGAGGTGGGCAGGGCTGGGGCTGGTGCAGAGGCTCTGGGCTCCCAGCTGTGTGCCCTGAAGTAGGCTGCCTTCCTTGCACAGGTGTGTTTCCTCCTCTGTCAGTTCGGCTTTGAGAAATATTGTCTGGCCCTCCTCCCAGGGCTGGGGGGTGGAGGGGAAGCCCAGAGCTCCTGGCTCCAGGGTCCTGAGGTCTGGAGGGAGCATGGCTTCTGGAGCCAGGCTGTGTAGGGTTGGATTCTGGCTTCTTCATTCACTAGCTGTGTGACCTTGGGTCAGTCACATAACCTCTCTGTGCCTTGGTTTCCTCATCTGTGTGTTCATTATAATAATGGTCCCTGCCTTCTGGGGTGGCTGTGGGGATTGAGCGCAAAGTGTTAATACTTGGAATAGCACATTGGGTACAGAGTTTAAGCACTATGTGTTTGAAAATAAAGGACTGCCGTGGGGGCCAGCAGCGTGCCCTGGGACCTCTGTCCACGTCTGTGAGTGTGATCTGAGTGTTTGTGTAGCTGCTGGACCTCCATGCTCTTGTGACCACACGGGGAGAGTGGTGTTCAAGAGCCTGGAGTCAGCAGGCTTGTGTTCAAATGCAGCCTTTGTGACCTACCAGCTGTAGGGCCTGGGGAGGTTACACGGCCTCTCTGAGCTTCATGGGGGCTCTCGTGGGGGCTGGTGGTGTCTCCCTCTGGGGTCTGTTGGAAGGGGAGGGTGCAATCAGAGGTTACATGGAATCTCCTTGGCACCGGGCTGAGCACTTAATCAACTAGTCACTCAACTAACATCTGCTGAGCACTTACTAGGAGCCAGGCTACAGGCAGGGCAGTGGATTTGGGGTGAAAAGGGGGTCTCTCTAGGCCTGGTGCTGCTTGCACACTTCTGTTACACTCTCAGCAAGTGTGAGCCTCCTCTTGAGGGCCTCTGTTTGTGACCTCAGGGTTTGGAGGCTTCAGGGCTCATAGAAAGGTCCTGAAAGCTATGGTACATATACACAATGGAATATTACTTAACCATTAAAAAGAATACATTTGAATCAGTTCTAATGAGATGGATGAAACTGGAGCCCATTATACAGAGTGAAGTAAGCCAGAAAGATAAACACCAATACAGTATACTAACGCATATATATGGAATTTAGAAGGATGGTAACGATAACCCTATATGCAAGACAGAAAAAGAGACACAGATGTATAGAACAGACTTTTGGACTCTATGGGAGAAGGCGAGGGTGGGATGATCTGAGAGAATAGCATCGAAACATGTATATTGTCAAGTGTGAAACAGATCGCCAGTCCGGGTTGGATGCATGAGACAACTGCTCAGGGCTGGTGCACTGGGATGACCCAGAGGGATGGGATGGGGAGGGAGGTGGGAGGGGGGTTCAGGATGGGGAACACATGTAAATCCATGGCTGATTCATGTCAATGTATGGCAAAAACCACTACAATATTATAAAGTAATTAGCCTCCAACTAATAAAAATAAATGAAAAAAAAAATCTTAAAAAAAAAAGAAAAAGAAAGGTCCCAGGGACAGCAGCTCATTGTGGGGGGTCCAGGCAGAGGCAGAGTGGCTTCTTTTCAACTATTTGAAAAGATACAATTGCTGGTGTGACTGATTTTAAGAACTTAATAAAGACACAGGAAAAAGCTGCTAGAAATTCTCCATGGAGCTCTGGGGTCAGATAGTGACTCTCGGTGGGGGTCAAAGATGACATCATTTTTTTTTTTTTTTGATGGGGACCATTTTTAAAGTCTTTATTGAATTTGTTACAATACTGCTTTTGGTTTATGTTTTGGGTTTTTGGCCAGGAGGCAAGTAGGAGTGTAGCTCCCCGATCAGGGATCAAACCCAATCCCCTGCACTGGAAGGTGGAGACTGCCAAGCAAGCCCCGAAGGTGGGATCTGTTTATGGACTCAGCTCTGACCAGCCAAAGACACTAAGTTGCTGTGTGTCCTCGGCACATCCCTTGGGCCTCAGTTCCCTCTGGGGTGAGATGGAAGGGTCCCCACCGCCTCCCTGCCCCACCCCACCCCGGCCCCACACACCTGCCAGGTTCCCAGGGTCACTGAGACGTTGTGAGATTACAGGGAGAGGAAAAGTGAGCTTGGAAGAGTCAGGGGAGGACCTCAGGGGCCCTCGTCTAGCCAGCACCCCTTCCTCTTGTCAGATGGGGGAGTCCTTAGGCAGTGTAGGCTCTGGGGAGCTGTCTTCACTGTGAGATTTTGAATAAGTCCTTTCTATGCTCCAGGCTTCAGGCTGCCCTTCTGGGCAGTGGGGACAGACACTAGGAGTCTGGCTGCAAAGTGTCAGGATAGGGTTGGGGGGCGGGGGGTGAAGGGTGGGGAGTAGAAGGATGGTTCAGGTTCCAAGTGGCCAGGAAGGGTCCCATCCCTTCCAGACTCAGCTTTTTAATTCTAATTACATCTCCATTAAAATGCAAATTTCCACAAACACCCAGAAAGGAGGACTTGTTGTCATGGAAACTGGAATCTGAGGGGTGGGGGAGAGGGGAGCTGGTCTCCATCTCCCGAACTTTCAGTTTTCTTGGAACCGCTCTTCTTCCTTCTCCTGCACCACTTGGGGGTCTCTCGCCCCGTGGCTGGGTCTTTAGGGGAAGGGAGCTGGGTAACCTTGATGAAGTCATTTCCCTCCTTGGCCTCAGTTTCTCCATCTGTGAACTGGGGATAACACTATAGGCCTCTTTTAAGGATCGCCCTGGGGATTCAGTGATTTAATGTACAGGATATCAGAGAGCAGGGTCTGCTCTCTGGATGCAGTTCCAGGGTACCCGATGAAGCCGTGGTCTGGACCCCTCCCCACGATGAACCGAGGTGTCTCTTGCCCTGGAATTCTAGCTTCTGCTGCATCCCTGAACCAAAATAATGGCATGAGTGACCTTGAAGTCCTGTGTATGCTCAGGTCTTCAGTTGGAGCCACTCTTACACTAATACACTAAGCCTTTGACTTTATGCTGTTCCTTTCTTGCAAGGGAGATGTGGATGCCTAAAAAATGCTGGAGGGATCTTTCTATCCCCAGTGTATCTGAAAACAGGGAGGGTAAAGAGAAGGAACTTTGGGAAGGGAAAAGAGAGCTGGTGAAAGAAGCCGGAAGGGATGATTACATGAAAGAAGCTGTATCTCCTTTTGCCTCTGTTACTAGGAAGCTCAGATTGAATGGCATTACTACTGTAATACAGGAATAAATGTAACTGAGTGCATTATTATGTTACCATATTATTCAACTGTACTAAGTGTCAATTTCAGCTTTCTAATCTATCTAGTTCACTCTTGTTCCCTAAATGATTTCTAATCATTTATTTCACTTCCTAAGAAATCCTCTTTAGAAATAGCTGAGAGTATACATGATTTTGATAAATAAATCATGACAACAGAGGGAGAAAGAATGAGCATGGGCTGTTCTGTGCAGACCTTTCAGCCTCTGAACTTGTGGGTGACTGTGGCCTTATTTTAAGTGCTGGAAGGGGAAGACAGGGAGTGGGGGGCAGGGAACAGTGGCTGTAAAATGTGTCTGATGATTGACTTTGTGTTCTTAATGCTAAGCGGTTAAGTTTGCAACCCTGCAAGAACAAGGGTGGGGCTCAAGCATCTGGTCTCAGAGGGGCCAGATATTGAACAAGATGGGGGTCAGTTCTCAGGAGAGGCCAGGAAGTGTGCATCAACTCCCACACCAATCCTGACGGCTCAGTGCTGGAGTTTACAGCAGTGCCCCAACCTTGATCGCTGGGTGGGGTCAGAAAATGGGTTCTGGCTGATGGTGTGTTGGTGGAGGAAATGACACCACCCTGGGCCTGGCCTGGCTCTTGAAAGCACCCCTTGCAATCTCCAGCTCATTTTTTCTTCCTTTTTTCCTTTTTTTGGCTGCACTGCATAGCATGTGGGATCTTAATTCCCTAACCAGGGGTCGAACCTGCGCCCCCTGCATTGGAAGCTTGCAGTCTTAACCACTGGATCACCAGGGAAGTCCTTCCAGCTCATGTTCCTTGCTGCCACGACCTTTGTACAATATACTATGGATGGCAGAGGACAGTCCGGTAGAACTGTGACACTGATAAGAAATAAACTATTGTTGTTACAGTTTTTTATAACTCTGAGATTCAGAATCAATTTGTTTCCATAGCACAGCCTACCACATTCTGACTAATACATCTCCCAGTTCCCCTCCTGAGAGTCCCCAGGAGCCCCCAAGAGGTCAGGCCGGGGCTCCGGGATGACCTATGTCATCTATGCACAGAGGCAGAATGAGAAGGAGCAGGCTTTGTCATGGCTTCAGGGTCCTGTGTCTGCTCAGTGGTGAAACTCCCATCCCCGAAGGCTCAGGCTTCAAGCGTGCAGAGGACCGAGAGGCCTGGAGCTAGGGCTTGAGGCCTGTGGGTGTGCTGAGACCTCGACCAGGTCTCTGGGGCTTCCTCAAGCTCAGAGGAGGAAACCCCAGGGTCCTGAGATGGCTGACAGGGGGGCTTAGAGAGGAGCCAGGGTCAGAGGCTGGGGCAGGGTTATTCCACTCCTGTATGTCCTTGCTGGCAGCCCAGGAGAGGCTCCAGCCAACATGTGAAAAGAGAAGGTGTGAAATGTCTGAAGCTCTTCACCGCACACAGGTGGAGCTGAGGGCACAGGTGATGGGGGCTTATCTGGACCCCAGAGCCCCGAACTGGGTGTATCCTGAGAGGCTGCCTCCCAGTCAGGACCCTGGGACCAGGAGTCAGGATGTGGTCAGAGGAGAATCCCAGGATCTCCCAGGAGGACGCAGAGTTAGAAATTGGCGCCAAAAATTCCTCCAAGGAGGCTGAGTGCCGAAGAATGGATGCTTTTGAATTGCGGTGCTGGAGAAGACTCTTGAGAGTCCCTTGGGCTGCATGGAGATCAAACCATCAACCCTGAATATTCATCGGAAGGACTGATGCTGAAGCTGAAGCTCCAATACTTTGGCCACCTGATGCGAAGAGCTGACTCTTTGGAAAAGACCCTGATGCTGGGAAGACTGAAGGCAGGAGAAGGGGGAGACAGAGGATGAGATGGTTGGATGGCATCACCGACTCAATGGACATGAGTGTGAACAAACTCTGGGAGATGGTGAAGGACAGGGAAGCCTATTGTGCTGCAGTCCATGGGGTCGAAAAGAGTCAGATACAACTTAGCAACTGAGCAACAATGACTCCACCAAGGACCCCCCAGGAAGGGTCAGTTTATTCCATCCCAACCCCACTGGCCCGACCCAGCCAACACTCCCCAAGGGTCTGCTTTTGCTCGTCCTGTGCTGGGCTTTGGAGACACAGAGAAGAATTGCTCTGACTCCACCACCTCAAGGAGCCTGGTGGGGAAGACGGTGACAGTGCCCTTTGACCTGGTGTGATTAGGGCTGGCAGGCCTGAGGAAGGGGGGAAAGGAAGGAGGAAGCATCTCAGAGTCCTTGTTCCTTGAGGGCAGGACTAGCTATTTGTGGATCCCTGTGCAAAATAAAGGTGTGGTGCCTCTTGTTCAAAAATATTTGAGACGGTGAACTGAGAGCCGAGCCTTTAACCAAGCATGAGGCCCTTGGGGGTGGGGGTGGGGAGCCCAGTGAGACTGCCCTCGTCTGGAAGGGTTTTTCAGCTTGGGACTTTTCTAAGGCACCCCTCACCCCTCCCACTGCAGCACAAGAACCAGCTGACCTGGTTTAGGTCAGTTTCCTCATCTGTAAGATGAAAAAAAAAAAAATGACACCACCTTCTAGGGTTGTGAGGATTCAGGAGAGTGTAAAGCCTCGAGGTGGGGTGGGGCAGTAATGGATCCACAGGTGATCCACCCCGCGATTTTCAAATTTCCATCACACACCTCCCGCCGCACCCGCCCGTGTTCACTCCACAGCACTAACCACTGTCTGACCACCAGGTATTTTACTTCCACTTCTTACTCTTATTCGTTGTCTGTGTTCTCAAACATGATGTGAGGGCCACAGGGCTTCTATAGAGCCTTTTTTCCTTCTGTGTCTTTTGACTGAAACCGTTAGTCCATTTACATTTAAATTAATTATTAAATGTAATAGGAATGCACTTATTGCCATTTTGTTAATTGTCTGTGGTTGTTTTTCTTGTTCTCTGTTCCTTCCTTCTTGCTCTCTTTCCTTATGATCTGATGACTTTCTTTAGTGTTATGTTCATCTTCCTTTCTGTTTATCTTTGTGTATCTGTTATGGATTTTTGGTTTGTGTTTACCATGAGGTTTTATATAACAACCTATGTACCTAGCAGTCTAAATTGATGGTTGCTTAAGTTTGCGTGCCTTCTAAAAGCACTAAATTTTTACTACCCCCCTACTACACAGTGAGGTGTGTTTTTGATATAATATTTTATATCTTTTTATTTTGTGTATCCCTTAACTCACTGTGGCACTTCCATGGTGGCTCAGATGGTAAAGCGTCTGCCTGCAATGCGGGAGACCCAGGTTCAATCCCTGGGTTGGGAGGATCCCCTGGAGAAGGAAATGGGCAACCCATTCCAGTACTCTTGCCTGAAAAATTCCATGGACAGAGGAGCCTGGTGGGCTACAGTCCATGGGGTCGCAAAGAGTCAGACACGACTGAGCGACTTCACACTCACTCACACTGACTAACTCATTGTAGATTTTCTGCTTTTATCTTTGACCTTCATATTAGCTGTATAAGTGGTTGCTCTACTGCCTTTACTATTTATTTGCCTTTATCGTGAGGTTTTTCTCTTTCATAATTTTGTATTCCTACTTATGGCCTTTTCCCCTTTTCCTTTTAAAGGAATCCTACTTATGGTCTTTTCCTCTTTTTCCTTTTAAAGGAATCCCTTTAACATTTTTTGTAAGGTTGGCTTATGGTGATGAATTCCTTTAGCTTTTGCTTGTTTGGGAAACTCTTTATATCTTCTTCTTGCCAGTAGCCACAGACCCTTGAGTGGTGCCTGGAAGATGTTTGTTGAATGAATGAATGAGTGTCAAGTCATTTGTTAGGTAAAAAATACGTACTGAGCACCTACTGTGTACCAGGGACTGTCTGAGGTTTCCTTATGAGTGAGGTTTGGGGCAGAAGTGAGGGAGGGGAGCAGAGTGAGTGTGGATGCCAGACGGTAGAGGGGCCGGTGGGGTGCAGATGGTGGCCACAGACTCAGGGACAGGGAGATGGGGCTGGGGGGAACGGGCTGGGGGGAGAAGCTTGGTCGGGGGGAGGGAGCATTCACTAGTTGTGTGGCTGTCACCTGTCACGGGGCGCGCACTCCTCAGCACGCAGTCTGTTTCCTGCAGGGTGGCCTTCAGCCTTGAGTCAGCCACTGGTGCCTACACTGCAGCGTCTGTGCTGGAGGTCCTGAGTCTGGAGTTGCCAGGAAGGGAGGCAAAGCCCAGCCTGAGGACAGTGTCACTTGTAGCTTCATTCTGGGAGGGCGTCCCGGGTGATCGCCCCTTGTGGGGGTTCTGACTTGGAGGACACTGGCAGGAAATGTCCCCAGCTGTTCTTGCTCAGTCGCTCAGTTGTGTCCAACTGTTTGTGACCCCGTGGACTGCAGCACATCAGGCCTCCCTGTCCTTCACCCTCTCTTAGGATTTGCTCAAACTCATGTCCATTGAGTCAGGAATACCATCCAACCACCTCATCGTCTGTTGTCCCCTTCTCCTCCTGCCCTCAGTCTTTCCCAGCATCAGGGTCTTTTCCAATGAGTCGACTCTTCCCATCAGGTGGCCAAAGTATTGGAGCTTCAGCTTCAGCATCAGTCCTTCCAATGAACAGTCAGGGTTGATTTCCTTTAGGATTGACTGGTTTGGTCTCCTTGCCAAGGGACTCTCAAGAATCTTCTCCAGCACTGCAGTTCAAAAGCATCAATTCTTTGTCCGCAGAAGGTCCTGGTAGTTCCCCTCAACTCCTCTCCTGAGAAACGGATCAAAGGAGGCTGGTGAGTCCACTGGTCCTTGGTCAAGCCGTCTCGGGCTATGTGGCTTCTGTGTGAACTCCAGCCTCTCTTTAGGGCCCAGACTCATGTCTCCAAGGGCTCCTGGCATGTCCTCTGCTCTCGTATGCTGCACGGGCCTCTCAGCCTCAACCTGTCCCTAAGGGAGCTTGCTTTTCTCCCCAAACCTGCTTCTCCTCTCCTCTGTCTCACTCCAGCCAGAAACTGGGGTGCCAGTCTCCCCTGGTCCTTTGCTCCACCTGAGAGGAGTCACTCGTCCTGTCCATTCAAGTTTCTAAATCACCTCAGACTCTGCTTTCTCTCCACCCTCAGGACCATGCCCCCAGGGTCATCAGGCCCTAGGGATGACTTATCTGCCCCCCAGGCTTGTGCCTGCAGATGCTTCCTTGGGGTGGGAGTTGCTGGGAGGCCTGCCTGGGGAGTGGGCAGCTTCTGCCTGTCCAGCTGTGGCCTTAAGGGTGGCTGTTGCCTACCCTGCTGGCCCCAGGGTTGGCAACACACCCTCTCCCCCCTTACAGACCTTTTGTGCCTGGGGATCCATGGCTTAGGCTTCTACACCGACAGGCTCACAAGACCCCTTGGTTCTGGGGGTGGGGCGCTAGGCTGTGTCACCACCCCAGGTCTGGTCCCAGCATCTTCCCTTCTTCTGCTTCTGCCTTCCTCTCTTCTCTTCCAGATGACCTCCTCCTGTGTCCTCCCAGGCCTGGTCACTGGCTCCCATCCCTTCCCTTTCCCTCATGCTCCCAGGTGGAGGAAGCAGAACATGATGGTTAAGAGTATGACTCTGCAGTCAGATGCCTGGGTTCAAATTTTAGCTCCACCAAGGCTGTGTGACCTTAGGCAAATTATTTAAACTCTCTGTGCTTTAGTGGCCCCATCATAAACTGTGCTTAACAATAATGTCAACCCTGTAAGTTGTCATAAGGATTAAATGAACACATTCTAAGTTACTTAGGAACCTAGCTGTTATGTTTTTTGGTGCCTATCCATTTATAGAGTGCTTTCCCAGTTAACCTCTGGCCCTCACACCTAATCTATTTGATAAACGAGGAAACTGAGGTTCCTACCTACTCGATGCAGTGGAGAGCCTGGACTCGGAGGTCAGACCTGGGTGTGAGTTTAAGTCAGGTCATTTCCTGTGTGTCTCTGTGAGATGCCTTCTTCTGAGCCTGTTTCCTGATCTTTAGAGTCAGGATTATAAGCCTTACTTTGTAAGAACCCACTACTTTCCAGGTATGTGAACTTTAGCCAGGTTACTTGATTTTCAGTGCCTTAGTCTCCTCATCTGTAAAATGGGAGTGATAATCTGAGCACCTACCTCACAGGGCTGATGTGAAGGTTAAATGAGGTAATATGTGAAAGTGCTTAGAATAGTGCCTAACTCACAATAGAGACTGTATAAATACTAGCTATTATTATAAGTTGATGGAATTTGCACATGGGCACAAGATTTCCCAAACCCAAACATTTCCAAGAGGTTCATCCCTGGAGTGTCAACATCCTTGGATTAGATATCCCCTGGGATTCCTTGTCAGAGATGTGTGAGTGGGTGTTGGAGACCCCTGTGGAGGTAGAACATGTGAGCTGGGGCTTCCAGCCAGAAAGAGCAATTCTGAGTTCTGGATATGTTTCTTACCTACCTGGTGGTCTTGGGTGAGTCATCTCCTCTCCTCGGAGCCTCGGTTTCCTTTTTTGCAAAACACAGATGGTAATATTGGGAGGTAAAGGTTAAATCGGACGCAGTGCCTGATAAGAGAAGACCCTCAAGAAATGATCGCAGTGATTAAGATGCCCCAGCACAAAGCAGGCAGTCCACAACCAACTTTCTGCTGTGTGTGTGAGCTCTGTGGCTTTTATTTCTTTAAAATAGTGAGATTATTTATTATTTTTTTTAAAAGCAGATTTTAAAAAATTTATGTATTTATTTTGGCTGACTGGGTCTTCATTGCTGCATAGGCTTTTCTCTAGTTGCGGCAAGCAGGGGCTACTTTCTAGTTGTGGTGTGTGGGCTTCTCATTGCGGTGGCTTCTCTTGTTTTGGAGCACAGGCTTTAGGGCTCCCAGGCTCTGGAGTACAAGCTCAATAGTTGTGGCACATGGTTTTAGTTGCGCCGTGACATGTGGGATCTTCCTGGATCAGGAATCCAACCCATGTCTCCTGCATGGGCAGGTGGATTCTTTACCACTGAGCCACTAGGGAAGCCTTGAGCTTACTTTCTCTTTCTGGCTGCACTGGGTCTTCCTTGCTGCTCGAGGGTTTTCTTTAGTTGTGGCGAGAGGGGGGCTACTCTCTAGTTTTGGTGTGTGGACTTAGTTGCCCTGTGGCATGTTGAATCTTCCTGGACCAGGGACTGAACTTGTGACCCCTGCACTGGCAGGCAGATTCTTAACCATTGGATCACCAGGGAAGTCCACTGTGTCTTTTAAAATATGGGGTTTCCCCAGTACTCCTTACTTCCTCCACCAGCTGCCTCCCTACCCGCTGCTAGCACCCTGCTTATCCCAAAGTCCAAGTCTGATGGAGGGATTCCCTGCAGGGAAAGTGGGGGCACACACAGTCCCAGAGGAAAAGAGGACCATGGCCTCTCTTTCTCCCCTCCCTGAAACAGGGAGGAAATCCTCCTTCCCTCTTGGGAACTATTGAGCATCCCCTCAGACTCCAACTCAAAGCTCCTCAGAGACCTGAATGAATTAAAGATGTAATTAAATTAGGAATCCTTCATTATTCGAAGGCTGGGATTCTCTGGCAGGTGGGGTGATGGTGGAGAAGGGGCAGGGCCATTTTTCTGCAGAGGCTGTTAGATTCTCTCCTGGGGGCGTGTGTGGCCAGGCTGGGGCCCAGAGACCTGGGAGACAGAGCCAGCTCCCTCCCCACCTGCTCCCACTCAGAAGGACCTCCCCACAGTCTTGGGCAGCTTCAGGCTGCCCACTGTCTCCCTGGCCAGCCTTGCACCAAGGCCCTTCCTCTCTCAGCTGCAGTTTTCTCATCTGCAAAATGACACAAAGCAGGGAGGGAGGATTCTGTTAAACTGCTTTTCAGGTTGCTTTAGGCAGTAAATTTCCATCTAAGAACTTGGGAGACCTCTTCCTTCGAATGCCTGCAACACTCTCCTTCTAGAGGAGTCAATTTGCACCCTTCCTCCTCAATCCTAGGGTATTTAGTTAAGCATATCTTTGGCTCAGCTCACTCATTTAAAAGGAAGGGAAACCCAGGAAATGGATATGACAGGTTCTCTGCTGGCTACCGGGGATACTGAGTGTGGTATTTCCTGCCCTGCCATGTCCAGAGGAGGAGACAGAGAAGCTGGGCTTGGAAGGAGAAAAGGGGGAGGGAAGGCACTCCAGGTTGGGGTGGGGGGAGGGTCACAGCATGTGTAAAGACCTCAGAGGCAGGAGACAGCAGAGGGAGGAGGTGAGTGTAAGTGGAGCACTGGGAGGGCAGGTGTGCACCGGGGAACAAGGCTCCAGAGCCTGGCGTGTGATGGAGAAGGGGAGGGCTAGCACTCTGCTACATTCCCAGAGGAAAACAAAAATTTTCAAAACTGTCAGAAATGTGATGGAGCTGTCAGGAGTACATGAAACAGCCACGTACCCTGGGAAACGGAAGTCAAGGTTCTGTTTGTTCCATGACAGTGTGAAAACTCACAACCTTTTCATCAAGATGGGTAAGAAAAACACAGGAACACTAAAAGCGTTTTGGTTCAAGTCTGCTGAGGACGTTACTCTCAGCCCGCCCGGTTTCCGCCCTCCGGCCTGGATTCGTTTGTGCGTGTCAACACTCGCCCAGATCCGCAGACATCTCTCTCTGCTCTGGTTTCTCGACTTGTCAGCCATCTTCGCTGTGGTGTGCTTGGTCAGTGTGGTCCTTTGAAAACGATGTCAAAGGAGAAATTGCTCTCCTTGAAAATCTTTGGGAGTCATCTCTCTTACAATCCCTGTCCTCTGTCTCCGTCTCTCGCTTCCTTCCTGCCACCCTCCTCCCCCAACCCTGCTGAACTGCTGGGAGAGGTGTGGGTGGGAATGGACACTGTCCAGGCTGGGGAGAGGCCATTGAGAGGTTCAGCACCACGGACAGCGACACCGCCTCCGAGCTCCAGGAAGTCATTCTGCAGGCTGAAGCCTGAGCGGGTTGAGGGCTTTGCTGCTGGCTCAATGGTAAAGAATCCACCTGCCAATGCAGAAGACACTGGTTCGATCCCTGACCTGGGATGATCCCACATGCTGCGGGGCAACTAACCCTGTGCGCCCCAGCTACTGAGCCTGTGCTCTAGAGTCTGGGAGCAGCAACTACTGAGCTTGTGTGCGGCAGCTACGAAGCCTCTGCACCCAGAGCCCGTGTTCCACAACAAGAGAGGCCACCGCAGTGAGAAGCCAGCACACCACAACTAGAGAGTAGCTCCCACTCTCCACAACTGGAGAAAAGCCCGAACAGCAACGAAGACCCAGCACAGCCAAAAATGAATACATAAAATGACTTAAAGAAAAAATGAAAAGACTGGTTGCATGTCCTTGAGTGCCAACTCAGGCAGTTGGGGTGCAGGTGGCTGGGTTGAGGGTGATGATGTCAGAGACGCTCCCTGTGGGTCCAGAGATGCTTTTTCCACTGGAATTCTCTTTTATTTTTTCAAGACCCTCAATCACCACCCCCACCCCCAGTTCCATTTCTTCCTCCTTCTGCAGGACTTCACTTATGCTCTGTCCCCCCACACCCCCAGGTTCCATGCTCCCTTCTCCAGGCCCCAGGCTGCCTGTCCACAGGAACTCAGCTCACCTCCTCAGGCCCACACCCCTGTCTCATGTGGGAGATCCTGGCCTGGCTGTCACAAGAGGCTCTGGTGAGGCTCAGTTACTTGCGTGCTGTGTGACCTTCGGCAAGTGTCAACCCCTCCGGCCTGACCTCCTGGCATCCGAAGGGGGCAGTTTGGACCATGTTATTTCTTAGCTTGGAGCCAAATCTCATGGTCAACTCCTGGCAGTCAATACACTGGTGGGGAGAGCTGTAGGCAAGGGCAGGATGTGTGCTGTTGGCCTCAGGAGGCCATAGGCAGGGCTCTGTGCGCTTGGGGGAGGGAGAGGCAGGGACTCTGAGTGTGTGTGTGTGTGTGTGCGCGCTGGGGAGGGGAGGCGAGGGCGGGAGGAAGAACGCAGAGGAGCTGCTGGACCAGAACAGAAGAACCCCTTAGCCTGTATATTTAGCTCATCGAGGTATATAAACAGAAACCTGGAGCCAACCCAACGCTCCCCCCGAGTGTGAGTCATCTGTGCTTCTGCAGCTAAAGTTAGGCTCCAACCACAGGCTCCCTCCCCCTCTTTCCCTTCTTCACTCTCTGTCCCTTACTGCCTCCTTATCTTTTCCTCCCATCTTTCCCCTCTCCTCTCCTCTCTTTCTCCCTAAACCTCTCTCCTCTTGGATGCTCTGATCTCCTCCCGCCCTTCCCTGATCTGCCCATTCCCTCACTCTCTCCCCTCCCTCGATTTTTCCACCTTCCTCCTCTTTCTCATCCCTTTCCCTCTGTCTCTCTGACACTTAACTCTGTCTTTCTGCCTTCACGAGTGCATCTGAGAAAGGGTATTTTTTGCTCTTCTGTTTGTGTGAACCTAATAACAGTAACGCTCAAGTGGCTGTGTGTACTTGAGAGGGAGTGTGAATGTATCTGTGTGAATTTGTGTCTTGCTGTGAGGATGTATTCAATAAAAATTCTGTCTGGGTGTATATGTGGGGCTGTCTGTGGTGTTTGTGGGTCTGTGTACACACAGGAGTGAGGGGATTGTGTGTCTCTGTGTGTTTCTTCTCCTTTGAGGGGTGCAGCTCTATGCCCTGGAAGGGAAAGCAGTGGAGAGCCCCTCCCCAGTTTTACACAGAGGCTTGGGGTGCATGGAGATTGCCAGATGCCCTAAAGACTGGGAGCAGGGTGGTCACAGGCTCTAGACTATCTAGACAGTGGACCCAGGCTGGAGCTTTTTGGCTCTGTCACTTTCTGCTGTGTGACCTTGAGTCAGTCTATTGGCCTCTCTGGTCCTTGCTTCTGCATCTGCCAGAGGAACATGATCCCTGTTCATCTTACAAGGCTGGAGGTGGGGAGCAAGGGAATTCATGGGTGTGGAGTTGGTGAGGACACGCTGGTCACCAGAACACCTGAGGCCCGTCCATCAGGTGTGCGCTTTTCTGCTTCAATGGGTTGGCTCATGTTGCTTCCCCAACTGTGTGGCTATAATTTGATGTTCAAACAGAATTGGAGGCTGGGTCCTCCCACTGGAAGTATCCCCCATCTTAATCTGTGGATTGCTACTCTCACCTTCAAGGTGCATCTTGAAAGCCACTCTCTGCAGGAAGCCTCCCAGATCTCCACCAAGGGTGTGTATCTGCGTCCTCCGTCCCCGCTGTGAGCCCTCTAACACCCCCACCATGGTCTGTGTCTCTGCCCTTGATGGAGGGATCCCCAGAAGCATTTTATGAAAGGAGATATGTGTGTCCTGGGAATGGTGGAAGAGAATGGAAGATGAGAGGTGGATGGGAGGGGCAGAGATAAAGTGGGGCAGCTTGAGCCCCAGGCTCTGCTCAGCCAGAGGGAGAAGTAGGAGTCTGGGCCTTCAGCTGGGCAGGTGGGCCCAGATGTCAGGGGCCATTTGCATCAGGGATCAAGGAACCTGCTGAGAAAGCATCAGGCCTCTGCCGGGCAGTGCCCCCTCCCGTCTGGCCGCCATGCAGCAGCCAGGGTGACATTTCTTTAAAAATATTAATTTATTTGGCTGCTTCAGGTCCTAGTTGCAGGGAGTGGGATCTTTGCATCGTGAGAGATCCTTTGTTGTAGACTCTCTAGTTGTGGTGTGTGGGCCTAGTTTCTCCGCGGTGTGTGGGATCTTAGTTCCCTGACCAGGGATCAAACCCGTGTCCCCTGCATCGTGAGATTGATTCTTAATCACTGGACCACCAGGGAAGTCTCTAGGGAGATCTTTTAGGATCTGAGTCAGATCACTACCTCACTTAAAATGACCCCTCCGTCCTTACTGTCCATCTTGCTTTATTTTTCTTTGCCTAGAAAATTCAATGGACGGGGGAGCCTGGCAGACTACAGTCCATGGGGTCACAAAGAGTCAGAAACTACTGATCAACTCAGCACAACAAATGATGTGTAGGCTGATCATATCTGGTGTACTATGCTTCCCTGGTAGCTCAGCTGGTAAAGAATCTGCCTGCAATGCAGGAGACTCTGGTTTGATTCCTGGGTCGGGAAGATCCCCTGGAGAAGGGATGGGCTACCACTCCAGTATTCTTGGGCTTCCCTGGTGGCTCAGATAGTAGAGAATCCACCTGTAATGTGGGAGTGCTGGGTTTGATCCCTGGGTTTTGAAGAATCCCCTGGAGGAGGGAGTAGCAGTCCACAGGGTCTCAGAGTCAGACGCAGCTGAGCGCCTAAGCACACATATATGTCACATTTTTAGTAACAGTAGGGGTGGTGTTAGTTGCTCAGTCGTGTCCAGCTCTTGGCGATCCCACAGACTGTAGCCCGCCAGGCTCCTCTGTCCATGGGATTCTCCAGACAAGAACACTGGAGTGGACTGCATTCCCTTCTCCAGAGGACCTTCCTCACCCAGGGATCGAACCTGGGTCTCCTGCGTTGCAGGCAGATTCTTTACCGTTTGAGCTACAGGGTATATTTTCTGACTTGCTCACTACAATATATGATCCAAGAGGGGGCAAGGACTTCATTTTGTTCATTGCTGTGCCCCCAGGGCCTAGAAATGTGCCTGGCACATAGTTGGGGCTCAGAGAGGAGCTGATGAACAGACAGAGCAGCCCTGTCATGCTCTCCTGTGTGATAATCATTCATTCATTCATTCAGCCATTCATTCTTGCTGCCACCTGCTCTATGCCAAGCTGTGCCCTTCTTTGTAGCGGTCCTGGTCTGACAGGGCAGGACAGAGTGCTAGGCCATCAAGATGGGGAGGGGGTAAGGAGGGAGGGACCTCTGACTCACATGGTGTGATGCGAAGAGGAGGCTGAGCGGGGCTTGAAGGTGCAAAGGCACTCTCTAGGTGGAGACATTTGATCGTGGTTTTTCATCTCCTCCCCCCAACTCCCAAGACCAAGGCCGAACAGAGGGCAGGACAGGGATTACTCTCTGAAGCCCAGAGTAGGCATGGGTACAGACCTGGCCCCAGAGCTGGGGCACTGGGCTTCATGATTCTTCCCAGGGCCAAGGGTTGGGGTGGGGGATGGGAGTGAGTGGGGGTTGAGGGGTGTGGAGTAGGTTTCAGTTTTAACAAAGATCAGAACCTTAAAAGAAAGGAGAAATTTCAGCCATCCTGGGTGGCCGAGGAGATGGTCCCTGGAAGGCCCATCCTGAGTCAGCAGGGGTCCCGAGGTTGCAGGGCAGGGCGAGGAGGCCCCAGGCCAACCTGGAACCGCCTCTCCTGCCCAGGACCCCACTCCCACTCAGACAGCCCCCAGCCGTCTCTCCTGGAGGGTGGCATTGAAGGTAGCTTCCCAGAGGCCTGACTGCAGGGGTGCCAGCCTTTGTCCAGCCGAGGATAAAGGGAAGAGTGGCCTGCTCTATTATTCTGTCTCCAAACAGCAGGCAGGGCAGAGGGAAAAAGGCAGCAAGAGCGTGCGTGTGGGGGAGACTTACACACAGGATGAAGACAGGGAGCGGGCCCCCCTGAGTTAGGGAGAGGGGGAAATGCTGGGGGGAGAGGGGGACGTGACAAAGCGGGGGTGGAAGAGAAAGATGGGCAGAGCCAGAGAAGGGACAAGACAGAGAGACAGCTGAAGAGGAAGGGAGCTGGAAGAGAGGAGCAGGAAAAAGGAGAAAGATGGAGAGACGGAGACAGAGAGACAGCAACAGACAGACAGAGGGACAGAGAGACTGAGACAGAGAGACAGAGGGACAGAGACAGACAGAGACAGAGAGACAGAGGGACAGAGACAGAGACAGAGGGACAGACAGAGGGACAGAGACAGAGGGACAGAGGGACTGAGACAGAGAGACAGAGGGACAGAGACAGACAGAGACAGAGGGACAGAGACAGAGAGACAGAGGGACAGAGACAGAGACAGAGGGACAGACAGAGGGACAGAGACAGAGACAGAGGGACAGAGACAGAGACAGAGGGACAGACAGAGGGACAGAGACAGAGAGACAGAGACAGAGGCAGAGAGACAGAGACAGAGGGACAGAGACAGAGAGACAGAGGGACAGAGACAGAGACAGAGAGACAGAGGGACAGGGACAGAGACAGAGAGACAGAGAGACAGAGGGACAGAGACAGACAGAGACAGAGAGACAGAAGGACAGAGACAGAGACAGACAGCAGAAACTGCTTTCCCTGGTTCCTCCTTCACTCTCCCCTCCGGCTCCCCCATGCCTCCTGTCTCTCCCTCCAGCCCTCTCTCCCCACATCCTTCATCTCCTCCTCTCCTCTCTCTCCTGGGCCGTCTCTCCCGCACTGTGCCCGTCTCACTCCCATCCTAGCGCCTGTCTTGCTGGGGGCTCTGCTGGGGGAGATGTCGGGCACCACCACCCGCCTGGGGAACGGCCAGAAACCAGAGCCCTCCTTCCTCAGTTTCCCCAAGTCCTGTCCCTCTGCCTCCAGCACATCCCTTGAGTCTGCTTCCATCCCTCCGGTCAGCAACACAGCCCAGGCTCGGTAGGCCTCTGGGCCCCGGTCCTGCCCTCTGCAATGGGCTCTCACAAGGTACCCAGGCCCAGGCTTCACCACAAACCTGAGGTTGCCACTCGCGACTCACCCCCCACCCCCGGGCCTGGCATGCAAGGCCGTTTGTTCCCAAGACAAGCTCTGCTCCTTCAGAGCCCCAGGCCTTTTCTCCTGCTCTTACCCTTCCCGGGATGACCTCTCCCGCCGCCCACCAACCCTCCAGACTGTCACAGGGCTCTCTGCAACGGGAAGACCCGTCAAAGTCTGCCTTGACCCTCCACACCAGAAAAGATGGTTTCCTCGTGGGGGGCCCCTTCTCCACTGTGCCTAACCCGGGGTGTCAGGCCGTCCCCCTGCTGGGCTGGTTTCATTGGTCTCTGTACCTCCAACACCTGACACGTGGTAGATGGTCCCTAAGTGTCACTGAATGACTCCCTGGAGTGATTGTCCCGTGCCACATCTTCTCATGACCTCAATTTCCTCATCAGTAACGTGGATGTGGAAATGACAGCTCAGAGTGCTGGCATTCAGGACCGCATGGAGCAAACAGAGAGCACCTACTGTCTGCTGAGTTACACATGCTGGATGTTGAGGCTCCAAGAGGATGGTGTGCTCACGGTCAAGCACCAGTCGGATGTGGCGGGGGGCGGGGGGTGGCTTCTGGTGTCCGGTCTGGGGGTCTGGGTAGTCCTCCCTGCGGTTCTCTTCTCTGACATTCACCTGGGAATAAAGGTGCTGGTGCTCCTAGCCCCCTGGTCCCCACCCCCACCCCTGCCCTTTGCAGACCCCTGGGGCATCAAGTCACCCTGTCCATCTGCACTCAAGCTAGATTCTTCAAGCCCCACCCAGGAAGCTTCTAGGGCATCAGAGGCTTCTTTTGGGTGTGAGTCAGGGGCTTCCCACCAGGCAGGAATCTGGGGGTCCTGAGATCTGTCTCCTCCCCCTCTGCCCATCTCCAGCCTTCTTCCTGGGCAGGCAGGTAGGGTGTGTGTCTCTATGCTCTCTCTGTCTCTCTCACACACACACTACTCACTCTAGCACAGAATCCTGTTTCTGCCGCTCATTAGCTGGGTGACCCTGGGCAATTTACTTAATTTCTCTGGATCCCGGCTCTCCCATCTGTAAAATGAGCTTCCTGACCCCTCTCACTGAGGACTGCTGTCAGGTTAAGTGGGCTAATGGAGGAGAAGGACACCTGTCTGGGGAAGGGGGCTGCAGTGACTCTGGAGGGTTGCCAGCATCCTCCTGGGCCCCTCTGGCTCTGACCTTTGCTTCCATCAGCTTAGTCGAATTGGGGGATGGACTGGCTGACCTGCCCAGGGCTGGCCTCGTGCACATCAGCTCCAAGGGGAATCCAGCCCCACAGTGAAAACCCCACTCTCACAAGGCCTGTGTGCATCTAGCAACTTTCCCCGGGGCTTGTGGGGAGAGGGGACTGGCATATCCAAGTCCTCCTGTCTGGGAGCTCTTCCCTGGGGGCTCCCCCTCGCTGTGACTCCACCTCCTCATCTCCTCTCTTCTGCCATTGCCTTCTGCTCTTTCCCCTCTGAAACTTCCGGTTCTTCTCTCCTGACCGATCCAGCCACGATCCTCCAGACTGGGCTCTGGGTCCACCTTGGCCTCTCTGAGTCCATCAAACGCCTGCTCCTGAGAGGCCCAGCATTTGGCCCTCCTCCCCTCTGAAACTAACTCTAAATCTCCTCCCTGTTTCATACACAGTCAGCATTTCTGGACCTTTCCATCTAGTCACATTCTGCAGCCCTGGCACAGGCCTGGTACCCAATAGATGCTTAATAAAATCTCTTGGAATGTTGAAGTTTGTTTTCTGCCACTGATTTTCTAGCTGCTCCCATGGTGGGCTGCTCCCAGGGCCTGGTTCTTAGGCATCCAGTGAGCTGGACTGAGAGCAGTTCTTCTCCAGGCCCTGGGGGGGAATGCCCTCGAAGGGTGCGGGGTGGCCAATGTGAGGGTATCACAGGCCATCCCCTCCCTGCCCTAGTGGATGGGGTAACTCTGCCTGTTTGGAACCCTGAAACCTTGACTCTTAAGAGTTTCTGAGTCTTGGAATCCAGGAGCCTAGTGAAGAGTTCAGACTCTGGCCTCCTGAATTCAAATTATTAGCTGTGTGACCTTGAGCAAGTTACTTAACTTTTCTCTGCCAGTGGTTCCTCATCTGTAACACAGTAGTGACGATTTACAAGACTGCGGAAAGGATTCAATGCGTTAATATTTGTCAAGGGCTTAGACCAGGGCCTGGTGCACAGAAATGCTCTGTGAGTGTTTGAGAAATAAATCAATGTGGATTCTGAGGAAATTGGAATCTGTGTACTCCCAGGATCTTTAGGCCTGGGAGGGACCCGTCTCATGTCCTTGGGCAGGAATTTGACCCCAGCTTCCTTTAGTCCCAGCTTGCTTATCCCCACTGACAGATGCTCCCTACTCTTGCAGCCATAACAATTGCTAGAAAGTTCTCCTCAGGGATGGAGAGGAGTCTGGGCTTCTCTTCTCAGCAGCTGCTGGAGTGTGAGGACCCAACAAGGCCTGGACTTTGTCCTGGGGAAGGGGATAGTGAACCTGGTCCAGCTGTCAGGTGGGTGCACAAGGGGACTCCAGGCCAGGGCCCAGCTCACTTACCTCCTGGCAGGGGCCTGGGAGGCCCCTGCTCCCAGGGCAGGGCAGGGTCTAATGAGTGTGTGTGGCTGCTGCAGCCTTCTGCAAATACCAGGCGCAATATAAATAGCAATAATGAATAAATGAAGCTCCTGCAGCCAGCGAGGCCCTCCAGGAGGAACTGGCACAGCCCTGCTTCTTGTGGAGATCTGGAGTTGCAACCCCATCCCCCAGCAGGTTTGAGGGTCACCTCTCATTCACTGCTTCCATGACCTTTACTCTACGTGCGCCCTTTATGTCCACAGAACCCATCCCGATGCTGAGCGGTGGGGTGGGCAGAGGGTGAAGGAATGCACCATGAAGGTTTTTGCTGAAGCAGAAAGCATTTAGGTTGGACACAAAGCAGGACTTCCTGCCAGCGTGGACGCTTGAAGGAGGCTGGGGCGGGGGTGTTAATCCTGTTGGGATAGGGAGGGGACTGGGATCATGGAAGAGGGCAAATGTCTCCTTCAAACTGAAAAAGAACCGTGAAATGATCAGAGCTGCTCAGAGAACAAAGGAGCTGTCCCAGGAGGTGGTGAGATCAACGTCACCTCAGGTATGCAAGCAGGAGCTGGGCCCTCACTTTGGGAGACTGTAACGGAAAAGCCCCAGTCCTGAGAACTCACCATCTGCTGGCTTCTCAGGGTCCAGCCTGTGAACTTAATGAAAATGTTGCCAGAGGAGACTGGAGAGAAAGCGAGCAGTAGCTGGCATCTTCTCCCTGCCTCGCTGTCTGATCTCTTTCACTCTCCTAAGCCCAGGGCTGTCCAGCTGGGCACTCAGACAGTCAGGGCATGGAGCGCCACCTCCTTCCTACCTCCAAGTCTTTGCACATGTCCCTTTTCCCTCTTCGATGCCAGTTCTCCACCCACCTCGTCTCCTCTTATCTCAATCCTGCACGTGCCTTTGAGGTCCCGTGCAAGCCTTTGGCCCTGGATGAGGTCTTCCCCGAGACGTCTGATCTGCAGCCCACTCTGTTCTGAAATAAACCCATCCCGCCCGCGGACGCCTTCTGGCCTGCTCAGTCCATGCCTGTGAGACACCACCGCCCAGGCTGCTGTGTGCTTACATGACCTTGCGCTGGTGATGAAGGTTTGTCTGGTTTTCCTGGACAGATGAAAAGGTAAGGAGCGATGAATGTTTGTTGAGCACCTACTAGGTGCCAGGCACGGAGCTAAACCCTTTTTAGACTTCTCATTTTGCAGAGCATGAACTTAAATTCTTTTATGTGGAATCTGTGTGTTCCTTTCACGGAAGAGGAACCTGAGGCCCAGAGACTTCAGGGGGCTTCCCAAGGTCCTCTGACAGGAAGGGGCTGAGCTGGGATCAAGCTTGAAGGCATCCTCTTCCAACTCTCTGTCCATTTGGCAGACCAAGTGGTTCCAAGGGAGGTCTCAGTATCCCTTCACCACAGCCCCAGCTCAGCAGGGTGTCCCCACTCCCCTAGCCTCCAAGGAGATGAAGTGGGGGTGGGAGAGCTGAGCAGAGGTTCTGACCCCTCTGGGTCCTGTGGCCCTGGCTTCCCTGGAGGGAAGTGGTGAGGCTGGGGCATTTGCAGCTGGAGTGAGGCTTCCGTTCCACCTGAGAGCCCTCTTGGAAGCCTTCCTGGAGGAGGTGGCTTTTCAGCCAGGCCTTGAAGAGTGGGAAGAAGCTGGGTGTGGGTGAGAGGAGGGGAGGCTGCCTGTGCTGTGGAGTGAACCTTTGGAGTTGAGTTCTAAGCCGGGCTCCACCTTGGAGAAGCTGGTGGTCTTAGACGGGCAGCCCCTCACCGGGGCAGCAAGGACCCTCTCCCCACCTCTCACAGCAGGTCGGTTAGAATCCGGACAGTAATGTGGCCAACCAGGCACCGGGTCAATAATGGGGTCCCTCCCTTTTTAATGCATGACGCAGCCCCCTTGTGGAGGGGATAGGACCCTCCCCTAGGCACGACCCTGAATGTTGAGGAGGTGGCCTCAAGGCTAGAGGGGGCTTCCTGTCCTCTTGGGAGAAGAGGGGGCTCACCAGCCGCCGCCGTCAGTCTGTCTGTCGCCTCCACGCCTCCCCCCTCCAGCGTCCCGCGCCTGCAGCTTTCCCCGAAGACATTTGGTGTCAGTATAAGGACGGCTTTGCCTCGCACGCGGCGCGGCTCGGTCTCGCCGCCGCCGCACGTCCCCGCACCGCCGGGCGCTCGGGCTCCTCCGCAGCCCCCGCCGCGCAGACCCCGCGCCTGAAGCCCGGGGCCGGAGGCGCGAGCCCAGCCGAGCCGGGCGAGGAACGCGGCCCCAACCCTGCGCCCCCGCCCCGGGCGGTCGCCCGCGCGGGCTCCTCTCCGGGCATTTGCCCGCCGCACGGTCCCCGCAGCGCCCCCGCCCCGGGCCCGGGCCCCTGCCCGGGAGCGCCGCGCTCCCGCCCGCCCGCCGCGCGCTCCAACTCCGGCTCGGTCCGCGGCTCGGTCCGCGGCTCGTCCGCGCTGCCGGCTTCTCGCCTCCCGCCGGAGCCGCGCAACACTCCCGCCAGCCCGCCGCCTCCCCGCGCCATGGCCCGGGCCCCCGGGCCCGCCGCCCACCGCCCGCCGCCCCGAGCGTCCCAGGGGCTCAGCTGATCCTGAACTGGTGGGGGGCGCCTGGCGGGGCTGCGGGTCCCCCTCGATTTCCGGCTTCGGGGGACGCGTCGCCCCCGCGGCTCTAACGTGGACGACCCTCCCCCCCCCCCCCGCCCCTACCTCCGCGGCCCGGCCAAGTCCATGCCAAGGTAGGTGGGGGTGGGGTTGGAGGTGGTGGTCGGGGAATGGGAAGCAAGGGAGGGCTCCGCTCCGCTGCCAATTTCTTGGCGCGTCGTGTTCTTTATTGGGGCGTTTATTTATTTCTGGGGACCGGTCTCCCCACCCGCGCGTGCCCATCAGGTCGGCCCCCCACCCCGTGCCCTGGGGGTAGGTGCCTTGGGAGGAAGGACGGGAAACTTTGACCGGTTCCTTCTCCAAGGCCACGAAAGTTCTCTCCGTGCCAATGCTGAAGCCGGCTGAGCCAGCGCTGCAGAAATTTATTCAACAAGTCAGGCTGCCGGTCTGGGGTTGAGGGGGGTGGGGTGCCCAGGCTGTCTGTCCGTCTATCCCGCTGTCCCTCCGCGGCTGCGGCTCTGCGGCCGGCGGGACCGGAGCTCGTGCCCGTGTCCAGGGGGCTGAGCTGGGAGTGTTGGCGGAGGCAGGGCGGCCGCAGGGGGATTGAATGGGGGGAATCCCAGGCAGCGTTTAACTTTCCTCGAGGCCGGGGTGGGAGCCGGCCGGCCCCCTCCCTGGTCAGCACCCCGAGGGTGCCCAGAGCCTTGCTGTGGGAAGCGGGCGGGGATCGGAGCTGGGACTCTAGGGGGTAAAAGGAAACCTCAGTAGGTTGGGGCTGGTTATATAATGAATGTTTATGATGACTGGGTTTAATTGTGTGCTGGGTGGTGTGTGTGTAGGATGTGGGGCGGGGGCAGGAGGCCTTGGCAGGGGTGGGCAGGCCTCTGGGGGGAGGGCATGATGCCTGGCTGGAGGGGGCTCTTAGTTGGGCCCAGGCGGATGCATCAGTCAGCTGCTCTGCTTCTTTCTTTCTTTCCCTTAGGGGTCCTGGGGGCTCTTGAGTCGTGAATGAGGTTGGCCTCTGGAGACACACCAGAGCTGTATTCTGGCCCTGGGAGTCTGTGGTCTGGGGCCAGGTGTGTGCATGTGTGTGTGTGTGTGTGTGTGTGTGTGTGTGTGAGCGAGAGAGAGAAAGCGAGAAGAAGCTTGCTTGCGTCTGCTGTGGGGTGTGATCAGGTCTGACATGTCGACACGCCGTGTGACGGCGTCCTAGGGGCTGGGGTGCTCAGGATGGCCTGACCAGGGAGCTGGTCTGTCCTGCTGTCTCTTGCCGCCTAGGGGACTCAGCCAGCAGGTACTGGCCCTGTCTCCAGCCAGGGTGCTGTGCAGATGGTGCTGTGGGTCCGTGGGCCGGGGCCCGCGGGAAGGGGTCTGGCTGAGGAGCTGGGCTGCTTGCCAGCTCCTCAGGCCCTGTCCATGCTGGCAGACCACCACTCAGATCAGTGTCTCCCCTCAGCCCCCAGAACTGGCCCTGGAAACTTGTCCACCCTTCAGGACAAACTTTCTGTTCAGGCTCCAGGCCCTCTGGCCTGGGATGGGGACTGGGTTGGGGCATCTGGAGATCTCCCTGTCCCCTTCCCTCCTCCAGCATCCGTGCTGAGCCCAGAGGGGGAGGACCCAGGGGTGACAGGGCAGGTGGCACTGAGCTGGGACGATTCTGGGGCTGCAGTCTGGGGGAGGAAAAGGGAAGAGCCCCATCCCGAGGGAGTGCTAAGTTGGCTGGTGCCAAACTCACCTCGCCCCCCAACACTGCCACCCCCCGGGGGCCTGGGTACCACTCCAGGACCTCTGGGCTCCCTGCCTGGCTGCTCAGAGCTGCCCAAGGCTGCCTCTGGAGCTCCGTGGGGGGCAGCTTGGGGGAGGGGCAGCCAGCCTGGCTGAAGGTCTCTCCCAGTTGCTTTGATGGAGGTCTTCCACCCCCTTTCCCTCCACCTCCGTTCCAGGCGCTTCCAAGAGGGCATCTTCTAGGCCCACCAGGGGGCACCACGCAGCAATTCTCTGTGCCCTGATTCCCCTTGACCTTGGGTGGGGAGGTGGGGGCGGAGGTAGCTGCCAGAACCACCCCCCTCTCCTCTCCCTCGTGCTGGCTCCAGACAAGCCTGCCCCTCTCAAGCCCCGCAGCCAAGCTGGGAGCAGTTTCAGGGACTGGCGTGTGACCGCAGCCTCCCAGGGGTCCTGGACCCAGATCCACATCCCGAACCCGCAGCAGGGGGTGGGGGGGAGTCGCCTCCGACTCTCCTCCCCCTGTCCCCCTCCACTGCCATCTCTGACCCCCTCACCCTGTGCCCCAAGTGGGGCTCCCCGGGAAAGTCTGCGTCTGGGCCCTCTCTGTCCCTCCCCCACCCTCGAGGGGCTCCCGCCCCGGCAGCTTCTGAAGGCCACAAGGTAACAACGGGCTCTCCTGAGGCTCCTTGGTTCCTGCCTGTCTCCTGGGCCGCCTTGTTCACCGGATGCCCAGTCAGTGCGCTCAGAACTGTCTGGAAAGACAGGCTGCCCGGCTGGGTGGGGGCGGCAGGGGGTGCATCGCTCTTCTCCCTTCTCCTCCATCCCCTCTCCTCTTATGGCTCCCCGCTTCCTTTCTGTCCACCCTTCCCCTTGTTCCTTTCTGACCTCTCCTCGCCCTCTGGTTCTTTTCTGCAGAGCCTTTTCTTCCCACAAGTCCCCAGGAGGTGCTCTTGGCTAGTGACCTCAGTCCTTCTTGCCCGCGGGAGTCCGGCATGTGGCTCTGCTGGAGGCCCAGCGTGTGGTCTGTGGGCCCATGCTCCGTCATCTGTGGATCTCTGTGAATGTGTGAGTGTGTGGGTCTGCGAGCCTTTAGGTCTGTGGGACTGTGGGTGTAAAGTGTCTGCGAGCCGGTGAATGTGTGGGTTCATGGGTCTGTGTGTCCGCACGTTCGTGGATCTGTGGATCCTCATATCCAGGAAGATGTGGGCTGAGTCTCTCCCCCTCATGGCTGCCAGTCTACGGAGGGAAGAAAACAAATCTGATTTCCTGGATTCCCTTCTCTCTTTTGGGTTTGATAAGCACCTACTATGTGCCAAACCCGGATATGGGCACTGGAGGGATGTAGCAGTGAACAGAGGGAAGCAGACGAAGGCTCAGAGCATCTATGCCCCTAGGAGGGGTCTGGGGCATCCCCCTGCCAGGTGCCCAGGTGTGGGCACCTGGTCATAGGGCCTGCTTTCCTCATGCATGCTCAGAAAGGAGAACCAGGCTGTGTTTGGCACCTGTGGGGAAGGGTGCAGATCATGGAAGGCTTTGGAAGCACAAGGCGTTTGGGTACCCTGGGAGCAAGTGCTGGGAGCTTCTGGGGCTCCTTGAGCAGGAGAAGATGAGAGGGAAGTGGTTTCTCCAGGGTGGAGGCCACAGTCTTTTGGGGCCAAGGTCAGCACAGGCCTGGTCCTGCCTTGCAGACCTTCTCCCTTCGTCTCGGAGGCCCTCACTCTGCCGGTTCCCCCTCTCCTGCACTCTAGCCTGGGCAGGCTCGCTGAGAAGAGTGTCAGGGTTTTCCTTCTCACCACTGACCACCGGCCCTGACGAGCAGTCAGGGCTGCCCTTCACTCGCCACTGGTCCAGGGACTCAGGCTTCCTCCCTGGATCCCTCAGCTCTTGTCCCAGTCGGGAGAGACATGAGCCCATGCAGGGTCACAGGCCTGGCCCCCGAGGGGCAAGGCACTTAGCATCATGGGAGCATCGGCTTCCCGTAAAATTGGGAAAATAGCATCCACCTTAAGGGAATTTGGTGAGGCTTAGAAATGTCTCTGCAGTGCCTAGCACGGGGCCTGGTACAGGGAAGCTGCCTTTTTTCCTTAAGGTACTTTCTGAATCTCCTTCCCCATTCGCTGTCCCCTTTGAGAGACAGAGAAAGGACCCTATGTTGCATTTTATACAAGAGAAATGAAGCTTGCTGTGACTACGATGCAGAGCAGGTGGAGCTGGGACTCCGGACCCAGGGTTCTTTCTGCTAGAACGCTCTTCCTCCGTCAGGGCCACCATCACCCTGACTGGTTCGCTGAAGTAAGACCCGAGGCCCTACTTCCTGCAGAGGGACTGAAAAATGATCAGCAGAGTCACCAGCTGGGAGATGTTCAAACACACGGATGGAGATTCAAACACAGCCCCACTTGCTGGGGCTTGTCGCGAGGCCGAGGGCCGACAAACAAATGATGACGCCTAGTGACAGACACATGGACAGGTCCTGGGGGCGAGAGCATGACTTCAGCCTTCCGTCTACGGCCTGGCCTGGGCAACCCTTTAACTGGGAACCTGGATTTGAACCCCCTTCATCCAAATCCTAGCTCTTTGACTAAGTAGCTCTTGACCTTGGGAAAATCTCTGCATCTCTCTGTACCTCGATTTCTTCACCTCTAATTGGAGAGGGCAAAAGTGCTTACTTCATTGGTTTGTAAAGAAGTGCCTGGCACATAGCAGGTGCTCAACAAACAGTGTTGGCTGTGAGTCTTGTTAGCTGTCCTGGAGGGGTTGCTCATTCAGTTCATCGAATGCAGCAAGCCTGGGAGGGCGAGCTGCTGATTCTGGTGATAGAACCAAGGTGACTGCAGTATGTAGGCAGGCTCTGCTGGCCAGACCAGAACGAGTTTAGTGTCAGGTCCCGCACTTCGAGGCCAGATTTCAGCCATTCCTCTTTAGGCTAGAGGAGCCTTGACTTGGCTGCCGTTGCTCTGAAAATCAGAGGAGACTGGTGGACCACACGCCTCATAGTTGCTTCAGTCTGGCTGCTAGGCTCCCAGACTGCATCAAGAGAGTTCCCTCTCCATCTCTGCAGAGTCAGGCAGCAGACCTGTCTGCTCTACTCTGGGTGACGTGGTGCAAACCTGGTCTAGCCCTTGCAGGGGGGAAGTCGGCAGACTCTAGCATGACTGGGGAGAGGTCCCAAGGAACAGATGATCTGAAAATTGTCGCCCAAGAAATGGATGAGGGAACTGGTGACAAGAGGCCTGGGGCAGATGAGGTTTGGGAGTGGGCGGGTGGTTGTCACACATCTGCTGGGCTGTCATCTGGAAGAGGGAGCAGACAGAGGGTGCGGGGGGCTCTGAGACGCCAGCTGGAAGATTCTGGTAGGCAGGTTTCCCGCAGCCTCATAGAGACTTTTCCCCAGGCTCTGCATTGGAGGGTGTGGTGTTTGTGCATATGTGATAATGAGTGTGTGAAGTGTGTGCGTGCATGTTTGTGTGAGTGAATGTGTCTGTATGTGAGTGTGTATCATGGTGAGTGTGTGTCTGTGTGTGTGTGTGCGTGTCTGTGACTGTGATAATGTGTAAGACATCTGGCTGTGTGACTGGGTGTGGTGTGAGTGTGTGATTGTAGGTATGTCTCTGTGTGTGATTGTGGTTGTGTTATCTTGTGCTGGTGAGTGTGTGTGGTGATGATTAGGTCACTTTTGGGGTCTCGGTCTTTTCAGAAACTCCTTGTGTAGAAATCTGGAGCCACTGTGTTTCTGGGACCCTTGAGTTCCAGGGTTCTGGAATTCTGCAGCTGATGCGCTAACGTGCTTGGGAAACCATCACAGGCTCCTTGTGCACTGGCCCAGTGGCTGGTGGCGTGGTCAGGTGGTGATGTGTGTGTTACCCCATTCATCCTCCCAGTGGCCCCACCTCAGAACAGCCAATAGCCTCATTTTATAGACAGGGCATCCGAGGTCCCTGCCAGGTTGTCATGTGCTAAGGTGAGTTGGTGTCAGAACTGGGACTCTGATACAAGTCTTGGCTTCCAGCTCTGGTGCTCTGAAGCATACACTATAGAGTGTAAGGTTATCATAGTTAATATCTTGGGTCTCTAAGGTTCGTTCTGGGTGATTCTAAGATATTTTGATTCTGAGTTTCCTGGATTCGAGGATTCACAGAATGAATCTGTTGTTCTTAGAGCTGTGACATTAGCTGATGTGTGGTTGTTGACAAAGGGATAAACAATTGCTGGCCTGTGTATACCTGTGAACACACACACAAATATGCACACACATGGCTTGGGTGACTCTGTCAGGCCTTGGGGTCTTCTCCACCAGGACTCTGGGCTCTGCAGAAACAAGGCTTCCCCATACCATACTCCAAAGGCTCTGGAGTGGCTACGGAAAGACCCTGGCAGGCAGATTCCCCCAGAGACTTGGGAAGACTTGAGGGGCCTTTGCCCACACTGGGGATCTTGGCTGGACCAGCAGCTGTAACTTCACTGCCTGGTGACTCAACTGGGAGGGAAAGATTGGCTCCAGGGCACCTTTCTTTGTCCCAAGGTGGTGCCTGTGATGGTTCAGTGGGCTTCGGCTCAGGGGTGGCAGACCTGGCCTGGAACTTGACTCTGCCCTATCCTGGTTGAATGATCTCAGGCACTGCTGGACTTCCTTGGTCCCCAGTCTCCTTCTCCATGAAGTAGGAATAAGCATGGTGTGTATATCATAGGACTGTGGTGGAGATCAACATGGACAGTGCATAGGAAGCCCTTTGCCCATTGCCTGGTACAGGGTCAGACTCAGAGCCTCTGTGATGCTGTGATGATGGTGGTGATGGTGGTGGTGGGAATGGTGATGGTGGTGGTGATGGTGGAGATGATGATGGTGGTGGTGATGGTAGTGGTGGTGGTGGTGATGGAGGTGATGATGGTGGTGATGGTGGAGATGATGATGGTGGTGATGGTGATGGTGGAGATGATGATGGTGGTGGTGGTGATGGTGGAGGTGATGATGGTGGTGATGATGGTAGTGGTGGTGGTGGTGATGGAGGTGATGATGGTGGTAATGATGGAGATGATGGTGCTGATGATGATGG